>NC_133494.1:2557408-2650233 GCF_025370935.1 Choristoneura fumiferana
ACTGGCAAGTAAACTTCAATTAAAAAATGCGTTGATTGTTGTTTACCTTCTGATTGGGTTTGCCATATTTATTAATAAAGTATGAAAAAGTAAAAAAAAAAATCTTTCTCAATTTTATATTTTATTTAATTTAAAGTATTGTATGCAACGTTGTATAAGTAAGTAAAAAAGCTCGTGTTGTTTTATTACGATCTTCGCTACGCTCACATTGTAACTCACGCCACTCGCGTTTTTGGACTTTTGGTACTATATTATTGTTGTGTCAGGGACCGCGCGCTGGAGGTGTGGCCGGAGGCGTCGTCCCACTTGACGCTGGTGCTGCAGTGGGCGTGCACGCGGCCGGCGCCCACGCCCACGCGCGTGCTGACCACGCTGCTGCGCACGTGCGCGCGCCTCATGCGCTCCGAGCTGTGCTGCGCGCGCGCGCTCACACACCTGCACACGCTGTTCACGCTGCCGCACGCCGTGTTCAGGAGACACTGTACTGTGGTGAGCACGTCACGCGTCCCGCGCCCGCGCCCGCGCCACGCCCACGAAACGTTAAAAGAAAAAGTTATGTTAGGTCAGTTAGGTCACTTTGGGTCATAGAGTTGACGAACCAGGAAATGAAGGAACAGAAACCGACTAGACTTTTGGAGAACTTTTTCCATTCCCTACGACTTATTTAGCTTTGTCTTCCAGATATCTTGCGGCCTGTATGAGCTGGTGAAGACTTCAGCTCAGAACGTGCACTCTGCGGAGGAGTGGGAAATCGTGTTCTCTCTGCTGTGCGCCGCCGGCGCCGGCGCCTGGCCGCGCCACGCCGCGCCCGCCCCCGCCCCCGCCCCCGCCTCCAACGCTGGTAAACAACTAACTATACTGTCATGTTACACTCTCGCCACGTGCGTCGTCTTGACTCTCTCGGCGAATCCAGGGGAGGGGGGGTCATGGGGTCATGACCATGACCAAAAACATTAGTGATGCAACGCAAGTCTCTTAGCGGAACCAGAAACGGAAACAGATGTCAAAAGTCAATTTTAGCAGAGACGGAAATGGATGCAGAAACGAAAGAAAGAAAGAAAAGAAAGAAAGAAAAAAAGTTTATTTTGGCTCCAAAATGAAGATGATGATGATGTGTATAAACGGAAGTGTATACTATGAAAAAAAAAATCTTTTTTTTTACAAATATACTTTTTATTAAATATCAAATACACACCATACCTAGATTAGAAATAGAAATACACAATAGAAAACAATATTGCGAATTAAACAAAAATATTCAAAATTAAGTAATAATTATTAATTTTGTATCCAATCATATTATTGTATCTTGTGTTATGAATAAATAAGCATTAATCACCTAAAAATTTGGCCGTCGTAAACTTCCGATTATATTTCCGTTATAAAAATTGCGGAAACAGAAGCGGAAACGGATTTTAAAAAGCGCGCTGAACTGCCGCAGTTGCGGAAACAGAGGTCTGTTGCATCACTAAAATATATGTTTTGTCACGTTGACGAGTCAGTCCCGGAATGGTCCTTTGATTGGTCGCTTTTCGATGGGCCATCCCACGGAACCGAATGGATAGCGTTTTGTTTGGGCCCATCGTTGTGGACCTATGCGCCAGACATGACCAGCCCAGTCCTACTTAAGCTTAGCAGTCTTGGCACCCTTTTGGAACGCGTACATATTATTTGAGGATATAGGTTAAGGTATACCGTACGCGACAGGCTAGCAACCTGTCACTATTGTACCGTTTTTGTCAAACTTAAAACCTAAAATTACTAAAAGTGGATCCGAAGTAACGTTTCGTGTGCTCTGCCTACCCCATTTGGGAATACAGGCGTGATGTTTGTGTGTGTGTGTGTGTGTGTATACATATTATTTAATTTAATATATTCACAGCGTCCAGTCGTTCTGAGGGTTCGGAGGAGGAAGGCGAGCGAAGACCCACGTCCGCTTCATCGGACAGCGAACTGTCGCAGTCGCCGCGCGCGCATGGTTGGATCTTGGTATGTGTTCAACTAAATAAGATTTAAATAAAATGTTCATTGACTTCAGATCCATAACGTCTTAGTAATGTAAAAACTTGTTGCATTAGTACCTTGATTAAATTTTTAGAGGAAAGAGAAAGAACTTTATCCAGTCTGTCGTTCTGTATGATTAAATCTGGTCACCAATAGTCCAACTTTTTGACTTTTCTATAAGCGGCAGCGCAATTACAAAGTGACGTGTTAATACCATAATACCTACTAATGCCAGTGTGATTTGACACTTCTGTGCCACCGAGATTAATTTTACGCACTGTTCAGGTCAAGAACGAGCAAACAACTTCGGACTCTGACTTGGACACGGAGCAAGTGACGTTCCTGCCGTACCGGCGCGCGGCGCTGGCGCGCTGCTGCGAGGCGCTGGCGCTGGTCGTGAGGGACGTGGCGCACGTCACGCCGCACAACTGCCGCGCCGCCGTGCGCGCCGTGCGGCTGTTCGCGCGGGCCACGCTCCACGCAGGTCAGTGCGGCCCGTGCGGCCGTAAGGCGCGCCGCTCTATGTGCGGCACGTGGCGCACGTCACGCCGCACAACTGCCGCGCCGCCGTGCGCGCCGTGCGGCTGTTCGCGCGGGCCACGCTCCACGCAGGTCAGTGCGGCCCGTGCGGCCGTAAGGCGCGCCGCTCTATGTGCGGCACGTGGCGCACGTCACGCCGCACAACTGCCGCGCCGCCGTGCGCGCCGTGCGGCTGTTCGCGCGGGCCACGCTCCACGCAGGTCAGTGCGGCCCGTGCGGCCGTAAGGCGCGCCGCTCTATGTGCGGCACGTGGCGCACGTCACGCCGCACAACTGCCGCGCCGCCGTGCGCGCCGTGCGGCTGTTCGCGCGGGCCACGCTCCACGCAGGTCAGTGCGGCCCGTGCGGCCGTAAGGCGCGCCGCTCTATGTGCGGCACGTGGCGCACGTCACGCCGCACAACTGCCGCGCCGCCGTGCGCGCCGTGCGGCTGTTCGCGCGGGCCACGCTCCACGCAGGTCAGTGCCGCCCGTGCGGCCGTAAGGCGCGCCGCTCTATGTGCGGCACGTGGCGCACGTCACGCCGCACAACTGCCGCGCCGCCGTGCGCGCCGTGCGGCTGTTCGCGCGGGCCACGCTCCACGCAGGTCAGTGCGGCCCGTGCGGCCGTAAGGCGCGCCGCTCTATGTGCGGCACGTGGCGCACGTCACGCCGCACAACTGCCGCGCCGCCGTGCGCGCCGTGCGGCTGTTCGCGCGGGCCACGCTCCACGCAGGTCAGTGCGCCCGTGCGGCCGTAAGGCGCGCCGCTCTATGTGCGGCACGTGGCGCACGTCACGCCGCACAACTGCCGCGCCGCCGTGCGCGCCGTGCGGCTGTTCGCGCGGGCCACGCTCCACGCAGGTCAGTGCGGCCCGTGCGGCCGTAAGGCGCGCCGCTCTATGTGCGGCACGTGGCGCACGTCACGCCGCACAACTGCCGCGCCGCCGTGCGCGCCGTGCGGCTGTTCGCGCGGGCCACGCTCCACGCAGGTCAGTGCGGCCCGTGCGGCCGTAAGGCGCGCCGCTCTATGTGCGGCACGTGGCGCACGTCACGCCGCACAACTGCCGCGCCGCCGTGCGCGCCGTGCGGCTGTTCGCGCGGGCCACGCTCCACGCAGGTCAGTGCGGCCCGTGCGGCCGTAAGGCGCGCCGCTCTATGTGCGGCACGTGGCGCACGTCACGCCGCACAACTGCCGCGCCGCCGTGCGCGCCGTGCGGCTGTTCGCGCGGGCCACGCTCCACGCAGGTCAGTGCCGCCCGTGCGGCCGTAAGGCGCGCCGCTCTATGTGCGGCACGTGGCGCACGTCACGCCGCACAACTGCCGCGCCGCCGTGCGCGCCGTGCGGCTGTTCGCGCGGGCCACGCTCCACGCAGGTCAGTGCGGCCCGTGCGGCCGTAAGGCGCGCCGCTCTATGTGCGGCACGTGGCGCACGTCACGCCGCACAACTGCCGCGCCGCCGTGCGCGCCGTGCGGCTGTTCGCGCGGGCCACGCTCCACGCAGGTCAGTGCGGCCCGTGCGGCCGTAAGGCGCGCCGCTCTATGTGCGGCACGTGGCGCACGTCACGCCGCACAACTGCCGCGCCGCCGTGCGCGCCGTGCGGCTGTTCGCGCGGGCCACGCTCCACGCAGGTCAGTGCCGCCCGTGCGGCCGTAAGGCGCGCCGCTCTATGTGCGGCACGTGGCGCACGTCACGCCGCACAACTGCCGCGCCGCCGTGCGCGCCGTGCGGCTGTTCGCGCGGGCCACGCTCCACGCAGGTCAGTGCCGCCCGTGCGGCCGTAAGGCGCGCCGCTCTATGTGCGGCACGTGGCGCACGTCACGCCGCACAACTGCCGCGCCGCCGTGCGCGCCGTGCGGCTGTTCGCGCGGGCCACGCTCCACGCAGGTCAGTGCCGCCCGTGCGGCCGTAAGGCGCGCCGCTCTATGTGCGGCACGTGGCGCACGTCACGCCGCACAACTGCCGCGCCGCCGTGCGCGCCGTGCGGCTGTTCGCGCGGGCCACGCTCCACGCAGGTCAGTGCGGCCCGTGCGGCCGTAAGGCGCGCCGCTCTATGTGCGGCACGTGGCGCACGTCACGCCGCACAACTGCCGCGCCGCCGTGCGCGCCGTGCGGCTGTTCGCGCGGGCCACGCTCCACGCAGGTCAGTGCCGCCCGTGCGGCCGTAAGGCGCGCCGCTCTATGTGCGGCACGTGGCGCACGTCACGCCGCACAACTGCCGCGCCGCCGTGCGCGCCGTGCGGCTGTTCGCGCGGGCCACGCTCCACGCAGGTCAGTGCCGCCCGTGCGGCCGTAAGGCGCGCCGCTCTATGTGCGGCACGTGGCGCACGTCACGCCGCACAACTGCCGCGCCGCCGTGCGCGCCGTGCGCGCCGTGCGGCTGTTCGCGCGGGCCACGCTCCACGCAGGTCAGTGCGGCCCGTGCGGCCGTAAGGCGCGCCGCGCAATGGACACCTGACACAATACGCAATTAACAGTGTAAACGTTCGCAGCGGCGCAAACCGCCACGCTGCCCGCTGACGTCCAGTTAGCGACCTTAGTTTGCCCATTTACACTCGCTCGCGAGCGACGAGACGCGTTTCTGATTTTGTATTGTTTAATGATTCTTTTTTTGTAGTGTCATATCGTCACTACTTAAAAAAAAACTCGTACCTCAAAATAGATAATTTTTCTGAGTGGACTTTATGAACATTTATTCAAGGTTCAATTTTGTTGACATATTGATTTTAGATACGAGATTTTTTCAAAGTAGTGACGATATATTTCGTCACTGTAAATTAGGTCCTATTGGAATAAAAGAATGAAATTCACCCCTTATAAGCCCAAAATATACAGTAATTATTTTTTGACAATCCTTGAAATTTATCTTCAGTTTTGATTCCTAATGCGTATATGCATCGGCTTTGGAACTTCCTCTATTTTCGTCGGTTAACATAAGCTTCGTTGCAGACAAGAAGCCCCGCGCGGCGCGGCCGGGCCGCAAGCAGCGACCGAGCTCTGCTCGCCGGGACAGCTTCGAGGAGACCAGCGACGAGGAGGACGAAACGCTCGACCAGGACCACATGGTCAGCTTGCAGGTGCGTCTGTCTGTTTAACGGTTAACCCATAGAACCAGATAACATTTATTTTAATAATTACCAATTGCAGATTACAATGAAGACCACACGGTTTATAATCAGGACTTGCTTTAGCTAGGTACAAAATGGGAGCTGTACTTTTGAATCGACAATATTTTTCCCATGTCGAAGCTAGCTACCAAAACCTGGCTTGGAGATGGGACTAAATGGATAAAGTAAAGATTAAAACCAGGCCCCTGTACCACAAAAAATACAAATGGACATAATTATAAACTTTCTCATACAAAAACAGTTGTATGTTTTGTGGTACAGGAGGCTGTTTTTAATCGGCTCTCAGTGTAACGCTGTGTTGTTTGTTCCAGCTGTTAGACCTAATGCACACGCTGCACAGCCGCACCGCGCAAATATTCAAATGGTGGCGCGACGAGGCAGACCAAGACCAAGGTAACAATAAACTGCAGTTAAGCTATTTTGGATTTCCCGCTACAAAAAAGCAGCGTCAAGTCGCCGCATCGAAGAGCAGCGTCAAGATGGCTGATTGCAGGAATGATCTTGGTCTTGGAAGCTGATTTCTTAACTTCCTTTAGTGGCAGTCGAGGCAGTACTAAAAATAAAAAAAATTGGCGTTAATGAAAAAAAAAAAGTGTTTTTTTAAAAAATTGGAGAGGTTTTTTCTTTCAGCGATAAAGCTCAATATTTTCAGCTTTATCGCTATATGTCACGTGACCAGATTTGACGCTGGAAACGAGCGTCGAGCGACTGCATGTGGCCGCGCCTTAAGACCTGGATTTTCGGACTCAGAAACGTTCAAACTGAACGGATTCTTATTCTTCTTGCTCGAAGATATTGTCTGATTTTTTCACTAGCTTTTTTCATCTGTACGGAACCCTCAATGCGCGATCATTGTTATCCCCGGTGGGAGCAGATATTGGAATGGACAAGACGAATGTTTGTTCTCGATTCTTGGAGGTATAATATGTATTCATCTATAAAAGTATACCCTATAGTACCCATAGTACAAACTTGGCTTAGTTTGGGACTAGGTCAATTGGTGTTAATTGTCCCATAATATCATCACTACTTTGAAAAAATCTCGTATCTAAATCAATATGTCAACAAAATTGAACCTTGACACAATGTTCATAAAGTTCACTCAGAAAAATTATCTATTTTGAGATACGAGTTTCTTTTTAAAGTAGTGACGATATATTTTTATGTATGATATTTTATGTGTTCTCGTTGAGACGCGAAATATCAAGAAAAGTCGCTAAGTAAAATCTTCCATGATGTGCAACGGAAGTTTTCAAAGATTTGCCTCTAAAATAAGACATATTCGTCTGCAATAAAGCTTATATTCGATGTTACAGGGGCTGAGGAATACGACCTGTGGGAAGTGGCGTGGAAGCCTCTATTGCAGGGCATAGCAGAGTTTTGTACAGACAAACGGAAACAAGTAAGTGTCTATTTGCATGATCAGAATAATATAAGTTTATCCATTTAAAAAAAAACCTTAAATAAAAGAATAGTTGTCAACATTCAAATAATAATTACATTCCAATTAAATTTCATTAAAACCACTTCCACTAAAATTACAAAATACATAGGTACATAAAGTAGTTTAAATTATCTTATATAATTTTAACTGGTTCCCCGCGTTACAGGCGAAGCCTGATAATTCTTGTCAAGCACTGTATATTTTTAAATAAACATATTTTATTATATTAGAGAAAAGCTGTTTTTAAGTGTGTTGTTACTGTGTGCAGGTAGCGAACAGCGCGATAGCGTACTTACAGCGCGCGCTCCTGGCGCCCGGGCTGCACGCGCTGGGCGGCGCGCGCTGGGAGGCGTGCTTCGCGCGCGTGCTGTTCCCGCTGCTGGGGAGAGTGGCGCCGCCCGCCGCCTCGCGCGCCAACACTATACTGTGCAAGGTACTCTTGGTTGATTATATATTTTAGTCTCTCATCGATGTGTAACATCAAAACTCAACGTACATGTAAAGTCTCGTATCTGTGCTATAAACCATTGAGGAGTTCTCTCAAGAGGAGATGACCCTGGCTGCAACATCATGTGTCTATCATATACATGCATTGTCATTGAATTTGAATAATTACGCAAAATTTTGTATCTGTGCTATCAACCATTGAGGAGTTCCCTCATGAGAAGACGACTCTAGCTACAGCATTAAGTTGTGTCTACCATAAACACATTGCCATTAAAATTAAATAATCGTGCAAAGTTTCGCGTATGTGCTGCAAACTATTGAGGAGTTCCCTCCTGCGAAGACGATCCTGGCTAGACTACCAAAATGTCACTATCAGATTTATTTATTGGTACCAGATTTACATAAGTATGCCAATTTCAAGTGAGTCCGACCTTAAGGAAGTGGATCAAACTTACAAGGTTTGACCCGTTCATACATACATATGTATATACTATATTGCAAGTTAAATTAAACCTTACGAAAAAAATCTGTCAAGTATCTTTATTTTATTTTTAGGGGCTGTTTCACCATCCATTGATTAGTGTTAACTGACGGTTAAATGTGCTGCCGTCTCTATTTGTTTTGTTCGAATAGACGGAGACGGCATCACATTTAACCGTCAGTTAACACTAATCAATGCATGGTGAAACAGCCCCTTAATGTGTTATTATAGTGGCCACAGTAATACATAATCTTTGAAAATTTCATGTGTCTGTGTGTGACAAACAGACGGACAGACAGACAGCGGAGTCTCGCTAATAGGGTCCCGTTACCATCCCTTGGGTACGGAACCCTAAAAACAGACAAATGCTGTATTGTTAGATATACGGGTTTGTTTATTGGCTTGAATGTGAACCACTGGTGTGGGTGGTCGGCAGGTGTTCCTGCACCACCTGTCGGCGCTGTCACCGCGGGCGTCGTTCGGCGCGCTGTGGCTGCGCGTGGTGGGCGTGCAGCGCGCGCTCATCTCGGCGCCCGACGACCCGCTCACGGAGGCCGCGCTCGAGTCGCTCAAGAATATGATACTGGTCATGCACTCCGTCAGGGTCAGTGGGACTGGGAAATACTACACTACATTGTACAACGGATTGTTTACTCGAGGCGTTCATATATAATATTTTGTGTTGTGGCTGTTGACACCTGATTGCCTTAGTCTTAGACGAAGATTCGCCTTTGTACTTAAAACTTTTTTTTTCTGTAACCTCTTTGTACAATAAAGAGTATAAATAAATAAAATTCTACTTTATGCACTAGAGCATAAAAAAAAATTGATGTCGCCTAAATGCAGCATAAATACGAAGTTGACGAGCATGAGAAGTGATCCATAGTAAATTGTACAACGAGAGCATAAAACGAGCCATTTTACCCAAGTCGTTCATATAGCCACCCAAGCCGGCACGGCGAGGGTGGATAGACACGTCGAGGGGAAAATGGGTTTAATGCTCGAGCTTTACACTCTGGTTTTCACTTAGATTGCGAGGAAATGAAATAGCAACAGTGGAAACAATTGTTCACTTTCTATGTACCTTTTATTTCTCGTGCATTATTATATAATTATATTTTTAGTTTTATTGATTTATTTTGATTCATTTTTGGTTTTAAATAAATTAGAAATTATTTTAATAATATGTAGAAACTTTTTTGTCTGTGGCTGTTGACACCTGATTACCTTGGTCTTAGACGGAGATTTTACTTTATGCACTAGTGCATAAAAAGTCATTTTATGTCGCCTAGATCCAGCATAAACATGAACTTTACGAGCATGAAAAGTGAAAAACTTTTTGTGGGCTATAATTTTAACTTTATTGTCAAACATTAAGTTATTGTGTTTTTTTTTTATAAAGGTTACTATATCAGTTGCTAATAATTTGCAGATATTCACAAACGGCGAGGGGTACAATGATCTTTGGTATATCACGTGGGAGAAGATCGGGGAGTTCCTGCCCACGCTCAAGGATGAACTGTTTCCTGAAGGTAAGATGCTCGACAGCTAACAATTATTGGAATACCCTGACCGGTCGGCATACCCTAAACTTCATTTGGACCTTTTTATATTTAGCGTATTGCGTAGCGATTACGTTTATGGAGACATTTTCATGCCTTAATTATTTACAAAATAATTGCTTGACGAGCCACCTTTCTGCCTGCAATCCTTACCTACAAAATTGCAACACTTTTTATTTCAACCGTCTAAACGCAGTACAAATATTTTCCAGTAAAAGCAGCAGTCAAGCCACCAGCGAGCGTGCTCCCGCCCACCCTAGTCCCGCAACCCCCCACTTCCCCCACCATCCTCCCGGCCCAACCCCAGTACGTCCCACCAATGCAAAACCCTTACAACACAATAACCCAGCCCTGCGCTCCACCAACATTGGCCCAAACGTACAGTTCATCGCCAACGCTGGCGCAGACGTCGTCGCCGGTGAATGTTGGTGCGCCAACGTTGGTGGCTCAGCCAACATTGGTCGCGCCCGTGCCGGTCAGCGGGATGGTTCCGATACGGAATCAGCTGTACGACCAGCCCGGGTTGACTTCTTCAGTGCTGTTGCAGCCTTTAAATGAGGTCAGTGCTTTGAATCAAGTCTTACGTACTTACGAGTATAAACAATTACTTTGCTCATCCGCGCGACCTAACGGTGGCTACAAAACGCACACACATCACACAAACCCAACTATAACCACTGCCACACTACGCTGACGTGTTTCGAACTCAACCAGAGTTCATCATCAGAGCAACACAATCGTTCGCAATGTAATAAGGGTAACGTCACTGACAAACAGCGATTAAGCTAGAGAAGATCATAGAGGTGCACTAAGAAGAGATTTTTCTTACTTCCCTCCCACGGCAGTAAACCAGCCAATTTTTTATTCTTGATGCATTGAAATAAAGCTAATGTTTTAATACAGTCAGTTTATTTTTAAATGTCACACCAGTCTAGAGGGCAGTCGGTTCCCTAACATTTAAGTCTCCACTTTGGTGTACTGCCTTTTCGCATAATTATTGTTTGCCAAATATTTCGTTTGGCAAATGTTTCATTTCTCAACTATCAAATTTCTCCGAAACCTTAAGTTTTTCTCAGTGTACCTATTTTCTTATGGTTTTATAGAGCACATTAGGTTAGGTTAGGTTTATTTTATGAAAGCTCCAAAAATAATATGGTTCAAGAGAAAATCATGACTTGGGAAATTAAACATTTGGGAAAAAATAATTGTGCGAAACGGCAGAGAACCCTCCACTTTACTATGCAATTATTTGAAACTTAAGTAAAGTTGGAACAGTGAACTTACCTACTTGTTTGGCCAAAATGTAACACGTCAAAAGGTTTTACATGGTTCTTGTTTATCGATGACATACGGACTGCAGTTCTTTTTTCAGAGACCATGAAAATGCTCCGAGTAAACCAATATGTTAGGCGCTATTTAATTTGTCTTTGGAAACCAGACGAGCAACACTTCCATCGTCTTTTTAATTTACTATATTATAATTACGCTTCTGTTTGCAGATGGTCTCCACCCCAATAGGAATATCGCTGCAGTCACAAATACCGGTCCTGTACCGCGCCCCCGAGCTGGCGCCGGCCGCGGAGCCCGCGGGGCCCCCGCCGGCCGACCCCGCCCCGCCCCCGCCGGCCGACCCTGCCCCCAACCCTAAACCCACCATCCTCGACATGGATGACTCGACCGACAACCTAGAACAGAGCGAACTATACGCCGAATACTTGACCAACCCGTACAACGACACGAAGTTATCACCAAAAGAAGCGACGCTATATGACCCGGAGGACCTTCAAAATGAAATGGAACTACGCAATCCATTACTAGCTTTAGATAAGAAATCTATAAGTGCAAATGCGACGCCCATGCATACTATAAAAGCTCAGTTCGGGTCGACGGACAATGTGAGGCAGGAAGGCGTGTTTAACTTCACGAATTACTTCGGTTCGAACCAGCTGATTTCGCCTGGGTCCGAAGTGTTCGACACGCTGAGCGGGGATGGATAGCTGGACCGCGATGTGGGGACCTGGCTGTAAATATTTGTTACTCGTATCGTTATGTCAATTTGAATTCAATTTCTGTACTATAATTTATTTCCTAATCAATTAATCAATTTCTGTGGTCTTCATTTATTTATAGTCGATTCAGTCAGGGCGAGAATTAGGGGAGGGCATCCGGGGTTACAACCCTAAGGGAGGGGCCCAGATCAACGGAAGTAAAAACTTTTTTTTTTTTTCAAAATGTCTCTTTTTTTCCTTTGGTGCCTCCGCTCCTTACCAGGATCTCCTGACCTCTAAATCCGGCCATGTATTCAGTCCAGTGTCGTTCCGTTTCCATAGCCGAGATTGGGTTTTCTGACAGGTGGAATATGGTGTGGTCTGCTTTACATTACAGTCGTGTGCGTTTGGCTTATTTAGTTATAAAAACATGACAATAATGTCAAAGTTGGTAAACAGGCCTCACGATACAAGCCTGTCACAGAAACTCATTGCAGGAGTACTATTACTCTGATAATGAAATACTGTGAGGTCGATTTCAGCTCATACGTTCTAGCATTATGATTGAATTTGCTGACAATTTAACTCACTGACAGCGTCAAATGTTGCCAGTTTCAAACTTTTTTTTTTACATATGGGCCTTGTTTTTGAGCTTACATTCGTTTATGGATCATTTTTGCATTCATTAATAATTTTTGAAGTTATTTTTATTTCTGAAACTTACACATTTGCATAGCTGGTAACTCTAAACTTGATCAAGGTAGCGAGTGAAATTGTCAGCAAATCGATATCCTAATGTTTTAGTCGATTCTGGGGGGGCTACTCCGAAATTCGAAGTTCGTATCGTACCGTCCCTCTCACTCTCCTATTACATAACGTGAGCGGGATAGCACGTTATGAAGTTCGAAAATCGGACTTCGTTTCGTAATAAAGCCCTGCGCGTCTCCTTTCCGCTCCACTTTTAGGAAGTGCACTGTTATTGTTGTTGGACTCTGCCATTTTTTTAGGATGTCGTTTTTCGTTGATGAATCACATATGGTAATTATTTATACATTTTTCAAATTGACCTACATGCGGCAACTCTGTGATTGAAATTAAATTTTGTTTCGATGCTAGAATAAATACTAGTTTAATACTGGGGTACCTTGTAACTACGGCCTAGATTAATTTCAATGTATTTTTTTTAATATTTATTACATTCCAGGCACTTCATTTTATTTTTTTATTATTTATTTGTAGTAGATTTCTGTAGAACGTGTTTGTCCTAATATTTAAACCAGTCAAAAATATCGTTCTCATAGTGTTTGGCGTTTGTTATAAACTTCCACAAAGAAACCGCCTAAACCAATCAATTTATTAAACTTTGTGGTTTTGGATGGACCATCTGTAGGTACTGTATGTACTGTACAGTCAAGGAAACTGAATCGCGTACCAGGGTGGAACCTTTTCATAATCAATTACGCTATGATTTTTTAACAGATGTATGAGATGTCAACAGCACGAAGTTTCTGCATGATAACTTCAAACGCTAACTGCTATAAGAATCTTTATAATACTACTACATAGTATTAATATTAGTATTGCATATGACTTAATCTGAGGTGTATCTACCAGGGTCTATTTTCAAGATGTGTAAATTGTAATTAAACGTTTCTTTTGTATAGAGAGTTATATAATATACCTATCGATGTAATATATGTTTAACAATTTATTATTAAAAGTGTTTAACTGATTCACTTATTGTTTTATTTTAATATCCTGAAAAACTAGGTATACCCATTTACACGAAATCCATGGAATGGTTTGGCTTATACGTGCAAAACTTAACTTAATCAAATGAAAAAAATAATAGGGAACATTACCCTAAACTCCAACAAACAAACAGTATTTTTGGTTCCACTTTCAAGGCCTGGTTTAGGTACTCTGGATGTTTACTGTACCTACTTATATGCTATACTAGCCGTTGCTTTTTTTGCGGCCCGTGGGAACATTACACGTTCCCAGGATAAAATATAACACAAGTACTAGCTGTTGTCCGGAACTCCGTATACAAAGAATTCGTTTGACACTATCCCGCGGGATGCATGCCATTTTCTGGGATAAGATAAAAACTAGGTATGCTATATCCATCCACACTTTGAAACTATCTTCATACCCATCTAAATATGAGTCAAGTTAATAAAAATAATCATTAATATGAGGACATAATCTTGATTTTAATGTTATTATTTTTTCTACCAATTGATTCACTTTATACTTGGGCTTTATACTTATTATTGTAATTTGCATGCTGATGTATCGGCTGAATACTGTTATTTTTTTTAAATGTCATCTTGTACGTGTTCGAAGCAAATAAACATTTATTTCTTTCTTTCTAAACCGGTTCAGCGGTTTCTGCGTGAAGAGATACCAGACAGATTCTTTCGTATTTATAACCCTTCAACCCTTTTCTCTAGATACTTAGGCCAAAATTATTTTGATAGATGATAAAGGGGAAATGAGAAATAAGGGGTGACGTCACGAAGACCAAGATGACTTTAACATTAAAGAAAGAAAACAAAAAGTTTGTATCAAAATTCAACAGTACAATATATTTTACATTATTTACAGTTTTTACAGTCGAGGGCGCCTTCACAGAAGGCATATAGGCACTAAGTGTTCACACAAGTCCAACACTACACTCTAGACACATGCAATGGTCTCTTGTAATACGGGTGGTGAGTCCGTAGCAACGGGGGAGAGTAGCAGGGGGCCTTACGCGGGGGGCAGAGGGCCTTCTTCCAGACCACAACTGATTTTCTGGACCACGCCCAAGCTCCCGCCGCGATCCCGCACGCTAGCCATAAGCAAATGGCCACGCCACTGGAGCCCACGGTCTCCTCGGGGTTGCCGGCTTCCAGCGCCGCGAGCAGCGCCAGCCCGCTCTGCGTGTCTCTCATGCGGGCTTCGTACACCCGCACCGTGGTCCCGCACGCCGCGAGAACTAAATACAAGAGCCCGCAGGCGGCCGCTCTCGCCGCGAGCCTGCCGACACGCTTCGCTCCTCTCGAGTCTAGCGCTCTCCGGACCCGCATGATGCCCGGGCACGCTCCAATGGCGAGAGCTATCGACGTCACCAGCAGTGCGCCTCGTGGCACCCCTATCAGAGCCGCAGCGGCCGCGTCGGACACGCCGCAAGTGCCAGTCAATTCGTCTGCCGTCACTCTTCGTAAGGCGAGGGCGGCGGCTGTCCACGCGCCGGCCCAGCCCCAGGAGACCGCGTGCAGGTACGCGGCCGCGCGCTCCAAAGCTTCCGTGGACCATTCGCTGGCTGCTGTGAGGTACCATGCGACACACGCGTTCGCGAACCACGCGTCCGCCGCTAACGTGAAGTAGTAAGTCAGCGAGAAGAATAAGACGCACGTCGTGGAGGCGAGGCCGTCGACGGCGAGGGTGGTGCCGGCGCAAGACACGATCCTCGCGCCGAGCCAGCCGCGGGCGACGTAGGCCAGCGCTATGATGGCGTGGCACGCGGCCATCCACACCACCGGCCGCTCCGGATAGCGGTATCTCGAAGGTTCCGCGCAGAACGTCAGCAAAGCGAAAGAGGTGGATAGGAGCGAGAACCAGGCGAGCGTCGTCATCCATATTTCGGCGGTTCGCTTGTCGTACTGTGTGTATTGGGCGGGTTGTCCGCAAGCGGGCCAGCACTCGCCGGTGGGAGCGCGCG
Source organism: Choristoneura fumiferana (assembly GCF_025370935.1). Lineage (NCBI taxonomy): Eukaryota > Metazoa > Arthropoda > Insecta > Lepidoptera > Tortricidae > Choristoneura > Choristoneura fumiferana. The sequence goes on from NC_133494.1 coordinate 2,572,688, forward strand.
TGTGGGCGGGCGGGCAGCCGTGCTCGCGGAGCTCGTGTTCGTGGAAGGGCCACCTGGGAGGCGGGGGCGGTTCGGGCTCGGATTCGCTGGCGTTTGGCGGCCGCATGCAGAGCCTGCGGTCGGCTCTGAGGGGGAAAGCGGTGCAGTCCAGTGCGAGCGTGGGAGCGAGTTTCTTCAGCTGGTCCTGGCAGTCGGCGGCGACGGTCTCGCAGAGCGCGCGGCAGGCGCTCACGGAGCCCGACACCTGCTCCGAGCACAGCGGCGCGAAGGCCGAACACAGCAGGAAGCGCGCGTGCAGCGAGCACCCGCTCGACAGGATGCCGGCGAATGCAGCCATCTGGAACAACAGGGAAAAAAACGTGAGCGTTTTATGGAAAAATTTTACAACACTCATCTAGCCTACTTTAATATAAAATCAAAACTTTTATTCTGTAACTAGGGCACAAAAGGGCTTTCGGAAAGACCATCATTGCCACGAAGAATGCGCCGCAAGAAACTTGACAGAAAGTCATTTTTTGCAACAAATTTTATTTGAATGGCAATATCAAAGATCGTATATGGTTATCCGCGACTCCGTCCGCGCAGAATTCGTTTAACTATTAAATTTTCCGGGATAAAAACTATCCTATGTCCTTCTCCGGGACTCCAACTATCTGTATACCGAATTTCATCTAAATCGGATCAGTGGTTTAAACGTGATGAAGTAACAAACAAACAAACCAAGAAACAAACAAACAAACAGACTTACAAACTTTCGCATTTATAATATTAGTGGGAATTAGACGGGAGTAAAGCCTATATAGTATTTAATAGCGTCAAAAATCAACGTCTGCCTCCAACCTTGGCTGGTTCACCGCAGCGTGTCCCGTCGGCGTTGACGTAAAAACGCGGGTGACGAGACAATGGCAAGGTCGGGTCGTTTTTGTTTGGCGGATGTCGGAATTAAGGGGCTTGCTGTGACGCTTTTTGCATAGAAGGGTAGTTAGGCGTGACTTGCGGGACCGGTTTGGAAAGCCATTTTAGCGGGTGTCGTATTATAGATTTATACTTAACTAGCTTTTGCCCGCGGCTTCGCCCGCGTGGAATTCTGTTATCGCGCGCGGATCCCTCGGGAACTGAGCATTTTCCCGGGATAAAAAGTAGCCTATGTCACTCTCTGGCCCATAAATTATCTCTATGCCAAAAATCACGTCGATCCGTCGCTCCGTTTCGACGTGAAAGACGGACAAACATATACACAAACATACAAACGCACACACTTTCGCATTTATAATATTAGTATGGAAGTATGGATAGTATATAGTATAGTATAGTATAGTATGGATAGCATAAGCCTGCATTGGATTTGACAAAATTGACACAATTAGATACGTTTAACTTTGCATAATTTATTAGGCTGTTTTAAAAATAGGTAGGGAGTGTATTTAAAAGGGTTGATTGTTATGAAATTGTATACTTAACAAGTTTTTATTTAACTTGCATATTGCATAACATGTTCGTAACTTGTCTGTTTCAAATCATACAATGCAAGTGAATTTTAATATTATTCGGTTTAAATGCCAATGCAAGTGCAGGCAACAAAAATATTGTGAGTTAAAAAATTTATTTTTAAGACAAATTAATTTAAATTTTCTACCACTACATTATTTAAAAATAACAGAGAAATTCATCATTTCTGATAGTATTCACAACTGTGCCGAACAATATTAAATCGCTGTTTGTTGTTGTTATTAGTAAAAATCTTAGACATGTTGATAGAATAACCCATCCAAAGCTTTTCCAAAAACCGTAACAAAACATTGCATTCCTAGCAAATACGCCAGAGGCCATCCAGTTTTTGAATGGTTACAGCATTGTTAATTTTGGTTCGGCGGAAGGCAAAAAATGCCTTCACGTTGGGATTGCAGACAGGCAATTAGAGATGCTTCTGTGAGAAATTCACGCTTCGACGCATTACTTCGGTATTTCGGGGTAGGCTATCCATATATGTAAAAATAAAAATCGATTGCCGCATTTGAAACACACTCGATTCAACAGATTTGTTTTTTTTTTATGCTCGTAGTCATGAGTGAATAAGGGTTTTGTAAAAGGAAATTAAGAGCATGCCCTCTTCTCTATGAAGTCGCAAAAAACGTAAGTATCATGTATGTCTGCTGACATTGCAAAGATTATTTAAAGTTTTTTTTAAAACGGCTGTACTGACCATATTGTGAGATAGTGCTAGAACATCTTATTCACTAATCCTACCACCAAACAGCAGTGCTTGTGCTTATTTGCAATCCTCTGGTACTTATTGCAAATCAGGTGTCCACGTGGTGATCACTAGCAAACTTGCGATCAAGTAACCAAACGTGCTAGTGCAGGTTTTTTTAAACAAAAACCCAAAGCAAAAACCTTAACATTCCAGAGCCAAAACAACCAGCTACTCGCGAAAATAGCAAAAAGGTAATTGAATACCAAACGTCAAAAAACTGCTAACTACTCAAATTACATTGAACCTTTATCCAAACATATTTTCTCTATAATACGGTGTTTTTGGAATCTACTCGATTATCGGTCCATACTATGGATTATGGACTCCATAGTCCATACCTGGTTATCCCATTAGCCGGTGGATCGCATTCGAAGGGGCTAGTTTTTACGGAATCCGGCGCACAAAGGAACAGCGCTGTTTGCGCGCGCGCATGGACGAGGCTTAGAATGCCGGCCGCTAAGATGTTTTGATTAAGGGGCAGTAGGAAACTGATAGTATAACTCGTCAAAACTTTCTGTAGGTAGAATATTAGTAATAATAGTAGTAGGTAATTCTTTCTTTCTCCCTGAAATGAACGCTACCAAAACTGCTTTTCGGACGTCATGGAACAAATACCTAAGTTATGCTAAAAGATCAACTGAGAAACTGATTGTCGTGACCAACTGCGTGCCATTACATCTGGTTAGAGGTTTGAAAAGACTAAAAAATAAATTGTTTCATCATCTTTACTGTACATAAAAACCGCACACAGAACGTCATATCGATATCGATTCGCTTTTGCATTCCTCCAAGATGCAACATTGATACGTGAGCATTATCTCTTAGAAACAATACTTATTTACTGAAACGGCAATGACACCGCAAAAACGCTGAATGAACGCTGAGACCTACAAATACTTTAAAAATAACTTCGTAACATAATACGACTGTCGCTTGCCGCTAAAGCCACAGCTAAATTACAGTACATAGGTACTTAAATAACAAGAAACAATAAATAATAAACGCTAAGCGATATTTGATACCAATATATTCCTCGAATACGAATTCAGTACATCCCCTTAACAAACATTGGCTCAAACATTCGACAAAGTGGTTTCGGATGTTTTGGATCTCATACAAGAGTTCCTTTTGATACACAAACGAACTAAAAAACTACGCTGTTATTGAAATCTATAACGTATTTTTTATACTGTAAGAGTCAAAGGTTTTTGGAGTGGGCTTTTAAGTACTCACTTCTCATTGCTAGGTTTGTTTACTTTTTATCTAATCCATTGAGTTCAGAGACGTATTTATTTGTTTGAGTAAACACTTACACTATAGTTGAGTGCGGAGTGATCGTCGTGGCATGCAGGATTAATCCAGAACTTTTTATTCCCGATCGACTACTGCAAAATAATTTCACGGTGTATTTAATAAATAAAGCAACCCTTATAGTTTGTACAATTTCTATTCATATTTCAAGTCTTGACTTCATTTGTCCACAAAAAAAGAAAGACGAAGGAACGACCATCTGGTTTCCATAAGAATTTTCCACTTTTTCGAGATAAAAAAGTAATCTATAGTTAATCTGGAGTGTACCTATAGCTTTCTATTAACGAATGAATATTTGTAAAATAGATTAGGTTATATATGTTAACCTATTATAAACAAACAAACACATATACTTCATTATACAAAGTGTGTCACTTTGTAATATTATTTTCAGTAGTTATAATATAATTTATTGTTCATGTTTAGCATAGAGATATATGCGCAGATAAGTATCGAAAGAAAAAAGCAATGTCAAAGGTTGTCAGTAAAATAAAATCTATAAAAACAGTTGGAACAGTTCTCAAGCTTTTAACTTGTAAATAGTTATACGTATACACATTCATCAATCCAATGACCCACGACAACAAAGGCAGTCAACGCAGTGACAAAAAAAAATTAATTACCGAAGCGAGTCCGAAAATAGCCGAGTGCGCTGCGCCGGCGACGCTTTGATGTGCGCAGTGCACAGGGCTGGCACCAGGCCGTATTGTATAACGCGCTGACGTTCGCGATCGCATTTGCCATCTCTTTTAATCCTCGTTTTATACCATGTTATAGAAAGAAGTGGTGAAAACGATTGTGATTATAAGTGTTAGACAATAGGCCTCAGGTTACGTATGTTTAAGAAGGCGTGGCTAGGAACGTTTGACCTAATCATGTATGCACGCCGTAGAGTCTCGCTAAGGGGGGTGACACTCTTTCCCGGCCCGATAATACCGACATGGAAATATCTACCCCATTTTTCGTGTACACGCCCATAGAAGCTCATATCAGTTTCTATGGGCGTGTACACGAAAAACAGGGTCGGTATTTCCATGTCGGTATTATCCGGGCCGGGAAAGAGTGTCACCCGCTAAGGGCGCTAGAACTTGGAGTAACACTACTTGTATTACCATGTCACCGTATTTATATGTTCCACTGCAGGGCACAGGCGTTAACCATCATAGGTAGAGTAGAGTAGGCAACTGTTTGTTCAATAGGATCGCTTTGTTGCCCGTTCGTCTATCAAGATCTTTTTAGGATATCTACTTAGCTGAAATGAATTACATTCTCAGGTCTGCTACCCCTTGGAACAGTGAAAAAATAAACTTTAAAGTTAATGCAATTATAAGATACAGCCATTAAAAAAGATATACCCAAACATACCAGGGATGGATGGATGTTCATAAATACATACAAATTTGTACGTAAACTTCGGTGCCCGAGTCCGATTACCACTTGGACGGTTTTTGATGTGACACAGTTAGTGACAACCCTGAATTGCTTTGATGTTCAGGACAGTTGGGAACGCCATCCAATGTGTTTGTGATGGACCGCCCGAGCAAAGAATAGAACTTAATAACTACTAGTTTGTTGCACTGTGTCGTCAACACGCCATCCTTGTTATAATTCTGTCGTTCAACCTTGGGTTGCATTTACTTTAAAATATGCTCTACCTACAGAGTGCTTTAGAATAGGCCTTCAAAATTCTCATTAGTACGATATTTACATTATCAGAAAATATCGGTTTTTCTTGTATCAATGAGGGTTTTCCGACAGGTGAAATATCGCTAGATGGCGTTGGTATTGTGAGGTCATGTTCGTGATTGGTTAAATAAGTAAATTAGTCAATCATGGATGAGTAGAGTTCAATAAATACGAATCCACGAACTGCAATTTCCGCTGAGGCAATAGTGCTTTTCTCCAATAATGCGAGGAAATATGGCACGGTTTAAAAATAATTTATATGAACTCTTCGATCGAACGAACAATTGTATGGATAAAAATTTGTTTATCAACCAAAACAGCAAAATCTGAAAAACTTTAAAGGGTATTTTCAATCCAACTTCCGCAAGCCCAAGCATCTGCTGAAATAATTCAAAATACATAATACTACTACACTATCGGTATATTACAGATCGGTTTACTTACAAAAGATGCGCCTCTTTATATTATCGATGTCCAGTACGATTAAAGTTCGTATAAAGATGTGGTTGACTGACGGTAACCACCAGCGATTAAGGAATCTATGTCTATATAAGTACATAACGCTCGGTATTTGACTATTTTTATATGTATTATATTATAAATTAAAACTTCACAATGCTGTTATCGAATAGAGAAACAATTTTTAAGCTCCCTTTACAAACAACAAAGTTAAAAAGGTTTGAAATTCAAGATTATACAGAGAAAGACAATACATACTTGCATGTGACGTCACACGCAAGTAGCGCCTTTACTTGCTGCATAGAGAAAAGCGTTTGAGAAAGAGACAGATATATAGATTTTTCAAAAAAAACACTACAAATCCAATTTTCAACCGATATACCTACCTAATTTTTCATAATAATACAAGACATGGCAAATTCAGGAGTTGTCAAATACCGTCTGTGCTAAAAAAAAACTTGAATTAACTTATTACCCAAATAAACTAAAACTAAACTATTTCAAATGAAACAAAACCCTTGGACACTACACTATGTTTATATCTTTGTTTCAATGTTTTGCATTCTCCCGGTATATTTATAGTGCACTTAGGGCACACCCACGTGTTAAGGGACACGGCACTTCAAAAGCACCGATTTAGCTGATCAAAGCGACGCCGCGGGTTAATAATTAATGTACTATAGCGTTTAAAAAAAGAAGTTTATGTTAAAACTGTACCTACGGCGTATCTTTTCGGAGTTTACGTAAGTATTGATGCGACTTAACGTGCACTTCGCACCAAATAATAAACAGTTATTAAATAGCTTGTGCACATTTCGTATGTTTTTTAACCTAAACAAAGATAATATAATATATTGAAGATAGCGTACGTCTCGTATACATAAAAGCCGGTCAAGTGCGAGCCGGACTCGCGCACCGAGGGTTCCATACAAATTTGTAGAGCCGTTCCATGAGCAAAATGTACGCAGTGTAGGGTCATTAGATGGTTATTGACATAGAATAGACAAAAAATAAGATTTTGAGTCTTGTTATTGGTTGCGTGTTAAGAGCTCTAACCTTCATAACAAATTTCAAGTTTCTAGGACAACAGGAACTACCCTAAGTATAGGATTTTCGGTTACTGAAATTTGTATGACTGTTTTATTAAATACCTAAGAAGTTTGATGTTATTTTCTGCTTCTAGGGTTATTTGATATTAAGTTCAGGTTGATATCACCACGAGTTTCTTAGAAAAGTCCTGGCAAACGAGCGGACGGACAGACAGACAGACGGACGACATAGTGATACTATAACAGTTTAGTTTTTGCTAACGAGCTACGTTACTCTAAAAAGAAACCTAACCCTTATTAATGTCTCGTTCCAAATCGTACTATCGAATACCCTTATATATAACTAGCTTTTGCCCGCGGCTTCACCCGCATGGAATTCGGTTATCACGCGCTGTTCCCTCGGGAACTGTCACCTCTATGCCAAAAATCACTTCGATTCGTCGCTCCGTTTCGACGTGAAAGACGGACAAACACACACACTTTCGCATTCATGATTTATTAACAGAAAAGCACAGAGTTATAACACATATAATATAATACGCATTTATAATATAAGTAAGTATATCTAGCGGAAATAAAAACCATAGTTTCTCAAGTTTATTATCCCGCCCGGCCTTGTCCCCTTTTAGCCAAGCCGCTGGCTGTAAACAAACAAAGCTAGTGAAGCGTATACTGTATACAGTGTATACAGCGCTGGTGGATTGTATACAACTCAAAAAGTCTTCATTGGTGCGGCGGCCCTTTGATGTATAAATTGGGATAGGGCTGTGCGCAAGAATTAAGAGATTTTTATAATAACATTTAATTATTACTTTTATAGAAGTATGAAGATATGGAAGTTTTAAATTGTCAATTAGACGAAGAGATCCGACATGGACTGTGATATCATATGCTACGACGACCGTCTTATTTTTCAGCAATATTGATGATTATTGTCTGCAACATTTTGCTGAGTGTCGCCCAATTTATACAATTCGATATTCACTTGTAATAATTCTTTCCTTCTAATGTATTTTTGTCTTTATAGAATATGTTTTAATAAATGTCTCTCTTTCTTTCATTCGTTTTATTTTCCATTTTTTATAGCGTTAAATTATTCAAGACATTTTTGTGTTTCGTGCACATTCCCTATTGCGTCCAAGTAGGGGGCTATTACGAAATTCGAAACTTGAAGTTCGCATCGTACCTCTCACTCTCGTATTAAATAACATAAGCGGCAAGGTCGGGACGGCAAGATACGAAGTTCGGATTTTGCACTGGCGCTGCAGCTCGCCAGCCCTAAGCGGGCGGCTAATGAAAACAAAACCTCTGCGCCGGCGGTTTATTTTGCTATGAATTGGTCCGTTTATTTTGCTAGCGAATTACTCGCGTAAATCTCCGGGTACGGAGAGGTCACTTACCCGGTTCAGTTTTTATAACTTCATACGTTTTAGAACATACTCGTATTTCATAATGTTAGGCATTCTTAACGCAGTACAACTTACATGATTTGTTACGTAGGTTAGATATATAGGTCAGTAGGTAGGTACTTCATGTTAACGCAACCTTATAATGTCTTAATGGGTACAATTATTGAAATATGTTTGTTTCTAAACAGTCCTAAAATGTAAAAGTACCTACTTGAGTAGTCATTACTCCACCGACAAAGAGTAATTCTCTGAAACGATGATGGCTCACCCACAGACATGTGTCTCTTCTTTTTCAAAGGCCAAGTTTATTTCCTCATCATCATCACTAAGAGCTGTACACTTACCGGTGAATCAATTGCCACTTATCCCTTTCTTCCGCCAGTATTTTGAACCTACTACTCAACAATCTGGCAAACATTTTCAATAACTTGGTTGAAACGATATAATTTCGGTCTTCATGTTTCTCTGCTTTCCTCAATTTTCACTTCAAATTGTGTTTTTTTTTTTAAACTATCTGGTCGGATTAGGTGTCCTATTACCATGCCACGGCATGGTGACTTCACCATCCATCACCATCACAGCCTTTATACGTTCCACTGCTGGGCACAGGCCTGCTCTCAGAATGAAAGGCATGGTTACTTGTTGTTAAGTAAATTTCAGTTTCCGAATCAACTCTAGACGTTGCAAGTCTACGATACCATGCTAAAGTTATAAATTAACGCGAGGGATCAAAAGAACAGTTTAAGTAACGAAAGATTAGTAAACTTAATATTATTAGGCACGTAATTTATCATTACAGCACGATGTTTTCGCATTAAAGTGAGACCGTAATATCGACAAGCACTTAAAAATCTCATCAAATATACGACCGGATCGATTAATCTATCACTAAACATAACGCAACACAACTGTAATCATTGTAAACTTTTATGCCGGTACTTCATATGTGGCTTCAGGCTAGGCGAAGCTAGCATTCCATCACTTTCATACATGTGCTGCGAGATAAAGATAGAGAGAAGAGATTTAGACTAAGTAAGAGATAAAGTAGACCCTGAATCTCAGTGAAATCACAATATAATAAAGAGGTGAAGTACTCGTAGAACTCATGGTACAAGAATTTGGCAAATGAAGAAGAAATTTCTAAATCATCGCCATTTCGAATGAAAACCGGTGACAGTGACAATTCACTATTTTTTTTTATTTTCTCGCATCTTAGCCATTCTTTTCTTTTCAGATTAGAAAACATAACTCTGCCAAACTCATTAATGCTCGTTTCTCAATAATCTATGACAGAAGTGAAAAACACTAATGCACTCATAATTTGCAAGGTCCGCCCGGATTGCTACCACCATCTTGCTCGCTAATCCTGCCGTGAAGCAGCAGTGCTTGCACTGTTGTGTTTCGGCGTGGAGAGTAAGACAGCCGGTAAAATTACGGGCACTTGAGGTATCCCATCTTAGGCCTCTAGGTTGGCAACGCATCTGCAATACCCCTGGTGTTGCAGATGTTTATGGGCGGTGGTGATCTCTTACCATCAAGAGACCCACTTGCTCGTTTGCCATCCAGTCGAATAAAAAAAAATGAACACTGATTACTGTTAAATAATATACTGAGCGGCCAAAAATCTGGTCCTCAAATGTATGCAGTAACAATTAATTTTACATGTACAGTGGACCAAATTTTGTGCCGCTTACATAGTAAGTATGATCTCCTCGCTTAGCTCCAACAGCAGTGTATTTAGAGCCAGCCGCCATCCCATCCCGCGGCGTTTGCGCAATGCACCAGCTGAATCGTTTCCCTCAACTGATTTATGCGGCTCCCATAACACGTGAAAGCTGCCCCGCATCTTAATTGGAGGTTTACGGCCGACGCGCGCGCACTATTTACGACCAACTTTATAGTTCACTAATCAAGCCACTGACCGGTCTAGGAAGTAATTGTCGTAGGCAACAACCTAACATTGATGTGACATTAGTTAGCTATATTCAAAAGCAATGTTACTGAGTCTATAAGTATATGTTTGAAAAAATATCGTTTTACACGTGTGGTTAAACGTTAGTAGGTAAGGTAAAAGCTAGAATTAATTGAAATGGTTACGCAATGTAATGCCTAAATCTATATATCTATGTCTACATATAACGATAACTTTCAATAAAACTCTATATGTAGAGTCGAGAGCATTTAGAAAGAGTTTTAGATAGGAGTTCAAACAAAAAGAACATAATAATTACTCATATAGAAGGACACAGCAAAATTACTTGGAAAGAAAGCATTACAAATTACAAGGACTCGAATTGAAATTAGAATTTACTTAAGTAATTTGATTTCGAAGGAAAGCAGTGTGTAAACGAAATCGATAGCAATGTAATTTTATAATTTACAACGGACCGTTTTTCCTTGTGTTGTATGGTTAAGTCGCCGGACAAGTGTCCGGTGCATGTACACACATTCATTATAAGCCATAAAACACCGCAAGTCCGGCAAAATAAAACGTTCCGTTGTCCAGTGAAAACAACGGACGCGCGTCTACAAGCGGCCTAAGGCTTTTCCTTTCTTTCTGGCCAGAAACTTTTGAGACTTGTAGTAAGATTAAATCCCACCAAAAAAATTCTGTAAAAAACTAGCCAAGTCTCGATGGAGCTGCTTGTTTATCTCTAAAAAGTAATGAAATCTAGACAAAGTCGTGCCAAGTCTAAGGTTCCTTACTGCGATTTCTTTATTATTAGACTTGGCCGTTGACGTACCCACTCACGTATAAATAATGTTGAGTCTTAAGTCTTATCCAGTAAATGTTGAGACTCAATACGCGGACAGTATAAGTTTCTTTTTGTAGAAACGTGGGCTTATTACTTATTATCAAATGAAGCGGCCCACCAAGTTGAATATTTTTTGTAAAAGCGGTATGTCGATCTCTAATAGTTTGGTTGAACTCTTGTGTTTTCTAATAAGGGTCACCATGTACTCCAGATCTTCGATTATCCTAGTTTTTATAGTTTTTCCTTTATGTGGCCATTAAACCCTAACTCTGTACCAAATTTCAGCTCTCTGAGTTTATGGGAAGTACTAGTTCTATTTTGATGATCATGAGTGAATGAGTGAGTGAGTGTCATAAATGCGAAACTTTGCTTTCGCTTAACTTCGGGACTAAATGACCTACAGACTTGAAATTTTGGATTTTAATATGTGATTATAGCTTACTGGATGACGAAACTTTCTGCGTTCTGGTCTTATCCAGAGGTTCTCAAATAGGGGCCTGAAAATGCGGCGAAATGGTTGCAGTAAAGGATGGTACGGCAGTGTTTGCTTCGCGCTCGACTTGGCGGGGGCACTTCCGTGCCCCCAGATTATTATGGACTAAGCGCAGAAGTGCCGCCAGTAGACCTAATATGTGCAATGTCAATTATTTCCATGTAAGAAAGTTTCATTATAGACGAAGAGCTAAAACGTATGTACTTAACAACGCTTAACCACCGGCCATAATTCTTCGTAGTTCTCAATGGCAATTCGTCCTTATAAGGGTTGTTTAGGAAAGCTAGTTTTTAATGGAATAATTCTAGGCTTTAGACAACTATGTACTGATTATATCTTCATACTCCGTTCATCTTTGATACACGCGGCGTTCTGTATCAGCCGGATCTAGCGGATTCGCGGCAAAAAATATGTTGAAACGATGCTCCAAGCTTTAAGGTTGTCAATCCTTACAAATGAGTCTTACTTGTTCATCAAGATCCTCTTCGGACTGTGACAAAACGCTCTCGCCATTATGTTAGTAATTTTCCAGACGGCATCCCTATCTTTTGTGGATCTGCCGAACCGGTCGCAGTCGGCGGAGCGGGCCTAATTGATAATAATCGGAGACGGTCGTGACCGATCTCTGATAGAACCCGACCATCGACTTAACTACTAACTACTCAAACACTTCGAAGCAGAGATGGTTTTCGCTTGGTTGTAGCAAGCCTATGTTGGTGGAATGATGCGATTCGATACAGCGGCTTGAGTAAAGGGAAGGAAATGGTCCGTGAGTACTACGAGTATGCGATGCGTGTTAATTTATAATAATCGAGAGGCACTAATACCTTAGCGGAAACGCTTTGGAAGCTTGCGCAAGATTGTGTAACTGTAAACTTGTAATGAAATAGAAAACCATTTGCAACGATGCTGACCTTTCTTCACCCCTCATTTGTTCACTTGTCTTCGTTTCATAATGATTTTGCTTTTTTTTATTTACCTAAATACTTAGCTTGACTTTTAAAGTAAATTAATGCCGACTAAAACGCTAGCCACGCCATTGTGCTAAAGTATAAGTGTATATATTTTATAGTATTTTAAAACTTACTTAGCTTGACTTTGTAAATAAATGCCCACTAGAAACGCTAACCACGTCGTTGTTTTACAGAATAAGTTTGTTTTACGACTGTTTTGTTATAGGTTTTTTTGGCGAATCTTTATCCAAATATAGCTTCACTTAGCTGACTTTTGTAAATAAATATCGACGAAATAGGTACTTTAACTACGCCGTTGTTACAAACTTTTATTTAGTTTCACCTGTCTCGTACTCTGTCTGTCTGTCTGTAATCAAATCTTGCAAGTTAAATTCGACCAACTTCCAGTAGTCAGATTGACTTGAAATTGGGAATACTTATGTAAATCGCGTGACAATACATAATAATCTAGTAGTGACATCCTGGTAGTCCAGCCAGGATTGTCTCCGCAGGAGAGAACTCTTCAACGGTTAATAGCATCGACTTGAAATTTGGTATGCAAATGTAGTTTGGGTGGCAATGCAGGTACAGCCAACAAAAAGTACAGTACGAAAAAAAAATTATGGTTAGGTTACTTTTATTTTAATGTATAAAGTATGATTTGAACGCCAAAAAACGATTTCAACTCCTATTTAAAAAATAACTAAATAGAAATAGCACCGTGCACAGTTCAGGCATTCCTTGTCTATGAATAGATTGGTCAGTACGAGCAATTTGCAGCGCCACGCGAACAGGGTCGAGCAAATAACTCCGCGAGATTTGATGTCGTCTCTGCGGGATTACGTTATCACATAAATAAGAGAACCAAATTTAATGTGACTGATAACGTGCCCCTGTCTCTCTTACACGAAGTACGCGTTTAAATAGTGTTTAGAAAGTAAAGATAAGTAAAATGTAAGATTCAGTGACATAAATATATGTAAATATACCTTTTTATTGGGTTGTATTGTATAACTCTAACTGTATACAAAACACATGAAATTAACAGAGAATAAGACATACATAGGAGAACTTGTCCCTTTTATAGGGATCTCTTTTATACCGGGTGTGGTCTGTAATACGAGCAAATAATTAAAACATAGATCGTAGTCTTTAAATTGAACAACATTAGTTCAGCGACTTTTAAAAATTATTAGTTTATTTTTATTTTTATTATACTCTAAAGTTTATTCGAAGATGCAATGTAAAGCAAATATAAACGTAAAACTACCGTGAGACTCACTCATAGGTATAAATGATAACTTAATTATCGGTTAACTCACGTCGGAAATCGACTTTAGCTCTACATGTTTCGAGCTAATCCGGCCTGGTTGCTTCCCTAGAGACGTCGCGAACGTCTTCGTAAACCGAAGTTCGTATCGTGCCGCCCCGTTGACGCTTTATTATTTTATTACGCGATGCGCGTGTTGCAGCAGCCGCCGAGCCGCGTTACTCCCAAATGAAGAGTGATGGATTAGCCCGAAACATGTCGAGCCAAACTCTCAAAATTATCATTTAATATGGACCTCTTCTAGTTAACCTCTGAAAGTTTGACAGGACATAAATATAATAATAAAATATCTATAGACCTACACTTCAATGAAAAGTTAAAAGGAGCGAGTTTTAAAGGTTTTCAGGATTTCTAAATTGTGAATGACAAATGTTAATATACCAGTGGCGTGACGCCGTAAAAAGTCGATTCCCGCTCGCTTTGCCTAAATTTTTTTCACGCTAAAGCTTGTGTACGCTAATTGCTGGCCGTTGCATCTGATTACAGACTTAAAGTAACGCACGCTTCTTTCACCTGGTTAACATGTTCACTCTATGCCACTGTTATATACATTGACCGATGTTCAGAAGCGTGACAGGAGTGAGTAGTCAAACTAGCCTTATAACTTGCCGAAATAATCCGAAGTAATTTAAAGACCAATGTGTAAGTAGGTAGTCCTTCTCACCTGTTTCGATGGCGGTGACCCTTAAAAGAACTATTGTATAATACGACTCCTATTATGGACTCTGATATGGCTGGCTAGGTACATAGATTCCAAAACAACTAAATACCTCCAAAGCGACACATGACTCCATCGGTAACACAAACCGCTCTTCATGCTAACTCGTCAACGGTTACTTTAAGCTCATGTACGAAAAATAGAATATCAAGTTTCAAGTAGCAATTGTTTCAAGTATACACAAGGCTTGAGTTCCGGCTAAGAGCATTCAACATGAAAGCGTGCTATGTGAATTTGATATTGGTCGTCGCATTTCAACCACGTAACATCATACTCTAGATTGAAAAATGATATTAAACTGATCAAGTGTAGCCATACATACATGCTTCCGGTTTGTACCTAAGTTATTCATTGTGATTTGTGAACAACATTTTCCGCTGGTGTTCGTGTCGTGACCGTGTGTATGTTTTTCAGGGTTCCGTAGCCAAAACGGCAAAAACTGAACCCTTATAGTTTCGCCATGTCTGTCTGTCTGTCCGTCCGCGGCTTTGCTCACGGGATATCAATGCATGTTGAGTTGGAGAGATGTGCGAGGGTGTGTTGCGAGGTGTATCCTTCCTTTTCGCAGAAATATTATAATTCCAAATGTTTCGTTTTCCAAACGGTTTTATTTCCCAATAAACTCAATTTTCTCCGAGACTAAAAATTTTTCTGAGTGTATTTTCTTATGGTTTTATAGAACACAGTAGGTTAAGGTTAGGTTTGTTTTATGAAAGTTTCGAAAAAAATATGGTTTCGGAGAAAATCGTGAGTCGGGAAATGAAACAGTTTGGCAAATGAAACATTTGGCAAAAAAGTTTCGCCGAAAACAGATAACCGTTGCGGGAGGAATAGGAAAAAGTCTCCTTCTGTCTATTCTATATGGTACAGACTGTAGACCTACACTACTGGACTAAACCCAATGTTGCCACACAGTTTAAACTAAAATAAATCCCATGGAACTATAAAAGTGTGAATTGTTCTGTCAACACGTGCGTTGTGTCGTGTTGTGACCGCGGGAAAGTGTGGGCGACAATTTATTATGATA
This sequence comes from Choristoneura fumiferana, assembly GCF_025370935.1. Taxonomy (NCBI): domain Eukaryota; kingdom Metazoa; phylum Arthropoda; class Insecta; order Lepidoptera; family Tortricidae; genus Choristoneura; species Choristoneura fumiferana. The sequence goes on from NC_133494.1 coordinate 2,588,133, forward strand.
ATACTTTTTTAAATGTTTGGGTTTATTCTGGACCGAATGACAGGTTGATGATTGGTGGTAGGTACGCTGCAATCGGCCGTGGAGTAGATCCAAATGACACTGCTGGAAATCGTAAAACAGAAACATATATTTTAAAGTAACACTTGGACATGGTCTGAATTAAATGTTTTGAATTTGAATTTAAAAACCTCAACCAAGAACATCACACATTTTAATTTTTTAAATGCTCGTGGATATTTGTCGCTGCCTATTTTCTACGGAATCCCTAGACACACCATTGATTTGCTTCGCAGGTTGAGATTTCCGCAAAAACTTACTCGCAGAAACTCAAGCCCGGATTTGAACCCACGCTCCTCTGCGAGCGGCCATAGGTCAAACCAGTAAGCTATCACGGCGTATTTAAAACTTATTTATTCCAACTATATTTCAGATGTGAGAATTCTGAATACTCCGTTAATTTTATGTTCTTTTATAATAACCCTAATTAGTACAAGGTTCCACATCGGTCGGTACTGGCGCCCGGAAAAGATAATTGTAACATTAAAACGGAGGCCTACAACGGAAGACTTGGCGCCCCCTTATCAGGCCTGATAACCGCCAGACAGTTAACTAAGGAATTTTAAGTAATGCCTTATACATCTTAGGCTAATTAAACAGGACTTACGAGCACGATTTATTACAGTTTTTCTATTTTTTTTAATTGGTACACTTTCAATCTATGTTTATGCGGAAGTGCAGGAGCGCGAATTGTGCTCTTGGCTGTAGGTACTCTTCATTTTAATTTTGTACAATGAGGTGAACGTTACCTAACTATGGAGACTTTGGCAGAGTCAAAATTGAACCTTACTTGACATTTACCGAATCCTCAAGTAACTTATTAGGTTTCGTAAGTTTTGTTTGAAGTCAAATTTGTTAGCCAGCAAAGTCAACAGCATAAATGGCGCGGACAAATCTGTTTGCCGACCTTTGAAGTTTGTTTAAATAGTTCGCCAAATATTGACCCATACGTTTGCAATACGAAGTAAATACTTTATTTAAGTAACCCAGGGTTGGCCATTTGTGGAAGTGTTTTTTTCAATATTTAATCATCTTCAAACTTTAGATGCCGTTCATCATCATCATAATCATCATCCCAGCTATATACGACCCAGTCCTGGGCACAGGCTTACCAGAATGAGAGGACTGATGGGTCGTAGTTCCCACGCGGGCCCAGTGCGGATTAGGAACTTCACACACGCACACCATTGAGTTTTTTCGCAGGTTTGTGCGGTTTTCCCCGCGATGTTTTCCTTCACCGTAAACTGACCACGAAGTGTCAAATGTAATTTCGCACATGAAAAGCCGAAAACAATATTTATGGACATAAGTAGTTTGAGTCCCTGGTAGGATCATAATTGGATTGTTTTTATCCCGAAAAATTGCAGAGTTACCGCAGGGTAGTGATAATCCAATTTTTAGCCGACGGAATTGTGGGTAAGAGGTATCTAGTGATATTTATAAATTACTTAGCTATTGGATTGGAGAAATTAACAATTTATTTATTAACACCGGTATATAAGTAACATACGTCATTCCAAAAAAAAAACAAAGATTTAACTCAAACTAACTTATTCTAAAACTTTACTGTACCGGTTGAAAATCCCCCTAAATTAACGGAAATTAAAAACGTTGTTTATGAGAACCACATTCATTTATTAAAGACGTTTAAAACTGAAAATGCGTAAGGTTGAATGGGTCTGAGAGCTATAACCATTTAACCGGGGCCTCCGAAAACCCGACCGGTTGTAAATGACTGCTTCTCGCCATTACCAGTAATCCCCGATTTACCGCCCTGAGGTATGCTCCAAGAGGCTTTCGACTTCATCGTTTTAGTGGCGTTTTATTCATTCATTTATATAGTACAGATCATCGCGTTTCGTAAAAAAAAAGTCATAAACTCATAAACGTATTGAAATAGGTATGTAAGGTAAACGTACGAGTGCTCGTCACTGTCCCAATAGTTGGCATCTTTAATCTTATGTCATTAGCAATAGAGATGACAGCAGGGTGTCGTCTATTGGGCATAAGCGTGTCGAGCACTCGTATGGGTACTCAACACATTAAGGGATTTGATCAAATGACTATTTTTTTCTAGGCAAATGATTAAATCGAATTGGCATTTTAACATATCTGCGTTAATTGTTCAAATTTATCATTTGACTGATCCCTGCGTCGTATAAGGAGATGCAGATGCATCGTCAGTAATCCCTAGCTATGCATATTTCGCTTCCCTTTCAAACTTCACAAACCGCATAAATCCAAAAGCGGGATCCAAAAAGGGATTGCGGCGTGCGCGCGCGCTGGTAATTGACAAGTGAACGAGGAGGCTGTCGTGCGCAGATATACACTGGGGGGCTACTACGAAATTCGAAAATCGAAGCTCGTATCGTACCGTCTCTCTCACTCTCGTGTTAAATAATATAAGCGTCAGCGGGACGGCAAGATACGAAGTTAGAATTTTTCATTTAGTAGTATAGAGCCAGTTTTTAATGGTTATTTATGTGCGCCGGCGCAGAATTAATACCGATCACGTCCTTTTAAATACGGCTCGCTAAATAGCCGGCGCTTTTGATGAGAAATGTCTATGGGTGTTCTTGGAAGAGAAGTTAGTAGTACTATAAGTTTCTAATTTGTATAATAAACATAGTACTTAACGCCTTTTATAGAAGTGCAAAGACTTATCTGGCACATTTACAAATAAAGTACCTCAAACGATTAGAGCACGTCTTTTACGAGTACTGATAATCAAGTTAATCTGAATAAAAAGTGTAGTAATTAACTGAGGGCAACACTACGGAACTCATATTTTTAACGTAAAATGCTTGAATTTGGCAACAATTGTTTTTCTCTTTTGTCCATTAGGTATCTAGGTACTCAATGGTATTATAATTATACGGATCATTCAGGATTTAGTTTTGTTTTTGTGTTTAGGCAAACAAACTCAATCAATTCCTTGCTATAATTTTCCGGAATAACATTAAGACACCCTGTAGGTATATAAGTACGTAGTTTCAAAAACGCTCTTGAGTATTCGATCAAAAAACCCTGAATTACTACTAACATACTTATTCTCTGCTGCTAACGCAAATTTATGAATTGTTTTACTGATTATTCTTTAATTTCTCCCATTCCCGCAAAAAATATATCGAAAATTATGTAACGATTTTTAAAACAATTTTCAACGGTTACTTTTTCACAAACTTGTAAAACGCATTCAAGTCTACTTTTTGCAAAACTTCTGTTAATATTTTCGCGTGGGAGGGCGGTTCCCGTTATGATTTCTGCTTTCAAATATCTGGTCCTAATTAAATAATATATCTTGTTTGTATGATATATATAATTAACAACGTAACCAAATATACGTAGAGCCCCATTATCGTCTAATCGAGTGGATATTTCGCGTCAGTAGTTTCTATTTACCAAACAAATATCAACTATCTGCGAGATTGGCTGCTGTAATTAATCGCTTCGTTTAGTTCATTGTTTGCTTACTATGAGTCACGTATACCTAAACGAGGAAGGTGCCATCAGCCAAATATGTGGTCTAAAGTTGATAATCGTTTGCATTTCATAAAACAATAAAGCCAATAGACGTGTCTGTAAACTTGAAAGTTCGACTTTAGCGACAGATTCATTTGATAGGAACTTGTGTAAAACATGTTATTTATGGGTGCGAAAATCGCTTGAAGATCAATGCATCAGTAAGCAAGCAGAAATTAGGGCGACCCAAATGTTGACACACAAAGCCGAGGGTTTGTATGTCTCTGGAAGTAATTGGACATATGTTAACGTAAATATAAGCGCTCTACCTTTATTCATAGTACTCCACTATCATTAGATTACGGTAGTCGCAATACTTAAGTATATTAAAGTCAATGAGTGCTGTAATCAGTAAAATGCATAACACATGCACTAATATGACTGCTAGTATCTCATGAACTTAGGAGTGTGTGTAAGTATTATATTGTCGCTGTTTGAAAATCAACCCTGAATTGTTGATAAGGGGCAGAATGTTCACAGTAGTTTAGTAGTTACATAGAAATGGTGGAAGGGGTAAATTTTTGTGTGGAAGAATCGCGGGTAATATAGCTAAGAGTTACCTAAACATGGCAATGCTATGTGTGTGTGGAAATGTTTTATTCCTCTTTCGTCTGTTTAGTAGGCATCTCACGCGCCTGGGAGAACTCTACTGTGGCCTAGAAGTATGATGGAAGCGTGTTCTGAAATTAGTAGCAGTATGTTTAGTGGAAAATTGTTTTCTTTTAAGTTGCTTGGCTGCTTCACTAAACCCAGGGGGTAATCTGTGACTAAACCATATCCAGGTATCCAGCTGAGGCCTGTGGTAGGGAACCATGAAAGCGCTTCCTAGAAACCTGATTTCTTGTTCCAAAGCCCCATATCGATTAAGTCGATTACACGTAATGTGAAATCGAACGAATTTAATTTAAATTGAACTTTTTAACGACTGCACTTTCCAGTTTATGGACGCATGCGGCGGCCTTTGGTCGTACTTCATTATCAGTCTGATTTACCCGCGTTTCATGTTAAACGACCATTGGGTATGTTAATTGCTTTTAATCTATTCATACTTAATTGCGACACAGCTGTAAGCTCTGAGTTCTTCGTGTAATGATGCTGACTAAGAATGTGAATTGGAAACTTTACATAGTAGGTATGTTAAGGCTGTGTTTCCACCAGAGAGAGATGCGAGGATGCGGGGCGAGGAATGTGTTTGTTATGAACAAATAGTAATGCTTTATTTCATTTACCTATTCTCGCTCCGCCGAGCTGTTTCCACTAGAGCTGTACTGAGCGAGGATAGGTACCTAAATGAAGCGGTCTCGCAATACATCCTCGCACATCTCTGGTGGAATTGCAGCCTAAATCTTATCATGATATGTATACACATTATATTGCCATCTCAAACTTTAAAATTGATGTACTCATAACTATCTCATCAAAACTTGCCTCAAAAACGCCCAGCAATCTTCCAAAATTAATTCCAACTCTAGTTTTGGGCTATAAAATGATATACGTGAGCGTGTCGGATCGGGACCGGGTCTAATTGGGCGGCATTCCTCGCCCCGTCTCGCTCTGGTACGATGACCACGCTGTTCTAGATATCCAAATGAAACGAATCATTCTTATACCGAGAGAGAAGGGTAGGTGTGAAAAAAGGGCCAGATAGCAGAGGTCAAGAATATTATCAGATAATTTATGTAGTTTATTTTTAATCGAGCGAAAGGAATCTTCAACAGATCGAATGAAGTTATTTTTTCTAAGGCATTTGCCTAACTCTTATCAGTTTAAATTATAATTAAGAATTAAGATAATTAATTAATTATGCGCAATACAGTGCTCTCTCTCTCTCTCTCTTCTTCAGCCATAGCCACCCAATGCTGATGTAATCCTGCATTAGCCACTCATCTGTCTAGTGCTCTCCTATCCAGCACCTTACTTTGACCAGGTCGTCGGCACCTCATCTCCTGTCTACCAAATCTCCGCCCGGTTCTGTTTAAACAGTGTTTAAAGATCCTTAATTTATGACGTTTTTTTAAGTTTTTAATTCACACGTTTTTGTGAAAGAAGGTTCAAAATGACAGTTTTTTTTTATCTTTTGTGTGCTACGTCAATGTCACTCGTCGCGTCTGTGTGACTTGCGTTTATGAATTTTAAATTTGACTGTTCTTGTTCTTTTTCTATTTGGCCAAAAAATTTATTAAGTACCAGGTAGTTTCTATCAATTACTTAAATGAGCCATCTGTTAATCAAGAAAAATACGGTGTATAAGTACCTAAATATTTATTTACTTATGTTTCAGGGATATCGAAGGCGGCTCTAATGACTTAGCGAATGCTATGTGGGGGTTTACGGGGGCGAACAATCGGTCTTATCTCTGAAAAAACGCTGCAAGTTTTAGTCCGAGCGAGACTCGGTTACCCAGTACCAGTAGGTACTTGGTTTTAATTCTTCTATAATAAAGGCTTGAAAACTTGGATATCGATGACATAATTTGACGACGAGCTCTAGACACCTTGTAAGGTGATAAATGACAAATTAACTGTTTTTGCCCACATTCTGACTTTATAAGATATACGTTGCCGCCCAACGTCCGGTCAATTTTGACCACTTCCCTAGATCTTGAAAATCAGAGCCTTACGTACTTTAAATTGTCTTGTCGATGATTTAAAGTAATGTGATTGGTGGGTGCTTTATATTTTCATTCAGCGTTTATGGAAGTATATCCCAAAAACAGCAACCAAAAACAAAATCCCGCAACCCATACATTCTTGATGGTCTAAAACAAAGTCCGGTCAATTTTGACCACTTCCCTAGATCTTGAAAATCAGAGCCTTACGTACTTTAAATTGTCTTGTCGATGATTTTAAGTAATGTAATTGGTGGGTGCTTTATAGTTTCATTCAGCGTTTATGGAAGTATATCCCAAAAACAGCAACCAAAAACAAAATCCCGCAACCCATACCTTCTTGATGGTCTAAAACAAAAGCACCGCGATTGTTAATTAATCGATTAGCTGCTCGCAATTAAAAATGCAAAAGCCAGTTAGAAGGAAACGACCAAATCTCGATAGCATGAATCAAGCAGATTTTGACTCTAAGGAGACGCAATAAGAACTGTGTCGTGTGCTCTGCTCAGTTGTCGTGGTTCTGTATTGCATCCATGCAATAACGGGTCGGCGCTCGCGCAGATCAACGATAAAACATGATAAAACAAACCGAAGTACGGATACTTTCAAAGGATGCCGCTTTTTCATCATACTGAGTGTACTGAGCTAGCATCAGATCTTTGCCGATATCGATAACCTATACTTACAATATTTTTTATTTCTTTATGTCAAGTCATGTACCTACACATTACATTGTGATAAGGATGTTACATTGATAAAGGTCAGTCCATGACGGCCTGTCAGGGCACAGAATAATAATTAATAACTAAAAATCGATAATGGCATGTTAAAATATGAAAAAATAAATTATTATAATCATACTAAATAAAAATACTAATTTATAATTTTATGGATATGTCAAATACAATTACTTAAAGTTTCGTCGTTAAAAAACGCGTTGACAGAAATTTACCTAGCATTTTTCTACTAGTCTACTCTACTTTCTACTAGTCTCTACTTAATGTAATTCGGGGACAAATTTTATTTGTATTGAAAAATTTATCTTAGATTTCTAAGATGGTTTTTCTAAAAATACAACTTATATTGCCATATAACATATATGTATATCGTAGGTACTAGTAGGTAGGTAGGTAGTTTCATACGAATGTTCAAAATGTGTTGAATAACCGAATGTGAATGTTTTTGACATCCCTACAAGTCCTACAACACAATTAATGAATGACAAAAACGCAACATTGATCCAAGTCACCTGTCCTTTAAATTAAAACTGCAGCGCCTGCGCATATAAGTAATCGCACCGCACCGCTTTGATCCACCGCCTCCCCCCCCCCCCTTTATGGCGTCTAATGGTTGTAGATATCATCGCAATTAACGATATAATTAGGTTTGAGCAGAATTTATTCGTAATGCATTGTTATTATAGTTATCTGGGTCTGGGTATTGTTAACATATTTTTTTATTTACATGCGAATTTTATTCGCTACGCTTGTTTGTTATGTTAATTCCATGAATCAAAATAGGTTTACTAATGTTTCGGTAAATAACGTTTGGCAAACTGTTTCATTTCGCAACTGTTTAATATATCTGAAACTGTAAATATTTCAGGATTTTTATAAAAACTAACCTAACCTAATTTAAAGGGTTCTACATGATGGCTCTGAAATAAATCCTGAAACGAAACGGATACCATCAAAATACTATAAGTACATAAAACACTTTAAATTTGTTTTTAACTAATGGTGTTTTCGTGTTTGGAAACTAAAGTAACAAACCGACCGCAGGTATATCATGGAGTGAAATTATTAAAGTTTAAAAGTTGTAATGAAAGATGGCGCGCGGCCGCGGGCGCTGCGGGCTGCGGCTGCGCACAAAAACGGACCGACGGAACGTACAAATTGCCCCGCCTAATTACCCCAGGTAGGCGGGCGTACAAAGTGGAACGTTTTTTTTATTCCGAGTGCTAAGTTATTCAAGATGTAGCTATAAATTCATAATTGACATTTTATTAATGTTAAATTAAAAAGTTTGCTTTTAAAAACGTACTAAACACATTAACGATACAAAAAATGTACCTACATAGGTAACTATTTGGTTGCGGAATGTGCAACCGTAATTCTGCTGCTTTAACTGAGTACACGTAACTAAGGAAAACAATGTACATTTACCAAAATAAAATAAAATATACTGCAAGGCGACTATATAGAAAACAAGCAGGGTTTAATAATTACATTATATCAAGATAATTATGTGCATCCAATCATAATTATCCAGTTATTGTGTAATATTATGCATAATATCACACACACATACACACATTATCGTCGGTTTATAATTATCGTTGGTAATATCAATCAAGATACCGCGCAACCCTGAAAACAAGATTGAAGATTATGAGTGCATACGGGCTGATGAATGCAAAAACGTAACATCTTCAATGAAAGGATTTAGTGGAGGAAATAACAAAATCTACATTTCCGTGAGTAAAATTACCGTAAAGCTGCAGCAACAATAGACCAAGATAAAAATTACCCTCCACGGCGACTTCAAGCACGACTTAATAAAAGTAAAAACTTTCATCCAAAACATCGGCCCATTGTGTCGGCCGCTGGCCCCGTACCTGCGCTAATGATAGGGTGCTTCACAGAACACGGACTTCTCAATAACACCTCGGCAGCTGTACCTTTTACCCAAAAAACCCGGGCAATTTTGACACAAACCTCAAACGCGCCGACAATTGGGGAAATGGGTAATCAAGATGGCTCGGCTATCTTGTTGCGTTAACTTTATTATTATATTGTTTTTTCGAAGTATCTTTGTAGTCCGCGATAAGGCAGTCTAAGTAGAACGCTTTTTGCGCGGAAACATCAAATGAAGGTCAAGGATAATTGCTACGACCGCAATGCTCGGAAAATTTCAACTCGTCCATATCAGGCGAGGCAGGAATCCTTTCATAAATGCCGACTTGCCTCCACACCGCTCGAGAACGCCTCGGGAAATGGAAAGATGAACGCCGCGGTTATTTGACCGGTTTTTTATTACTAAATAACTCACATTCTGACACTTTAACGCGGAGAGCTGTTCTCAAATGTTAGTACGTACGAGTATAACTGAGTTCTGTTAGCCAATTGGTGGGCTAGTGTTAATGGCGGGCAGGTGTGGGTGTCCTGGCGCTTGTTACCACCTCGCCGGAGCTAAAAGCCGGCCTTTGTTGGCTTTGCAGCGTATTTGCTCGGGATTTAGATCATAAATATGCTAATTCCGCTAAGTTAGTGTAAAAAAGCAAGACAGTTAAAATTAATTCTTAGGAAGCAATGCACTTCTTACTTTTACTTATGATGTGCGTGTAATGCGTGTATATTGCATTATTAGTGACTGCAAATGCAAGGCAAGTGACTCAAGCCCAACTAAAAATCTACTAATACTTGTTACTTGTCGAATACCTACTCTGAACAGTCACGTCTAGACTCTGAAGGGACAATCCGTGCAAAAATCTTGTATTAATACCATCCTCTTACAACGGAGTGTAAACGGCTACTTATCACTATCACTTGTCATTCTGCAGATAAGTCCATTACGCTAATGACAAGTACTAAGCTCATGTAAACCTAGCATTACATTAAACTTAATTTAGGTATGCCATGCCATGAGTACTGTTAGATAGAAATGCAATGTAAAAGAGCAGCGTCTACAAGCAACTTTAATTAAGCAATGCTTTAAGTGATACAGAAAATTTATCGGTCCATGAATTCGACTTCGATTACCCAATCTAGAGGTGAACGACCGCCGCCAGTGACGATGCAGCGAAATCAGATGGAACTTTTCGTGAATGGACCATCCCACTAGAACAAATGGACCCGATGCTACGTCTGATAGTGCTCGTTTGGAGGATTCTGTACTACTTTTACAATTTTAGTAAACCAATATGGACTTAGAACAGAAGTATTTAAGTCTACTATGAAATGTCATGTTTGAAACATATTTTTACTGTTGCAAGTCGTGTTTGAGTTTGAAGATGAAATAGGGTTAGATTTTTTATAACAAAACGTGACTCAGATTAAAAATTGTACTGTTAAGGGCCGAACAGTAACCTCATTGTTTTATTAACAGGAAACAAACTACTTTGTAGCGCGACTAACGAATAGTAGCAACGACATTAGTCACTCACTACAGCCTATCAGATGATAACAATCACCCAAATGAAGCAATTATGGACAAACGTCATAGTAAGAACAGATACATGTTTACGAGTAGTAAGTTTCAGCAGAAATTCATAGATATAAGTAAAGATATAAAGAGATATGAGCGTTTAAAGTGATGCCGACGATAGAGCGGCATTACCCGATACACATCGGCACTTAAGGCGAGATAGCCGCGATTCGATAAGGGATATAAATAAAAATAAATGCCTGCTCTTGCGTTATTGGGCTGTAAAGATACCGCTATCGCGATAGTAAATGTATCAAAGCGTCCGCGTGTTTATTGATATAATGCAGCACCGAATAATCCCAATGAATTTGCAACACGAACGTTTTAATGGATTTCACTTGTTACAGAACCCATTAATCAGGCCACAAGCGGCTGGCAAATATCGAGTGCTTCTTCGAATCTATTTCTGTTATATCTTATACCTAATCATTCTCTTACAGAAGTGTAAGTGCGTCTATTATGTTCGTATACTTGTACCAGATTTATTCTTATGTTTCTCAGTTGGAACCTAGTTAGTTACCAAGTTACTAGAAGGTACTTTGTTATTATTGAGAACATGTCCTTGTTTTTCATTTCAGAAATATTTCATAGATAAAACCGGGAACAGTTAGAGGCAACATACGTTTATTGACAAATGACAAATCTCTCAACCAAGCATTGCCCCAATCGTGGGGCAAAGTAAACACGAGTAGAATTATACAAAAAGACCTCGATTCGGCGCCTTTGATGTGTGATAAGGCTTATCGCTCACGTCTGCGCCAGCAAGCCTCGGTTATTGTCACATGAATTGTTTTTTACAGCTAACATTAATGGCTTAAAAAGTTGCGGCTAGGTAAATGCGGCTTATGCGGCGAAGCACTACAGAACCAATCTTATACCTACCTACTTAATACTCACAACATAGGTTAACTAAACCAAAATAATATAATATTTTAACACTGTTTTTTTCTTGGATAATAGGCAATTATTTATTTTTGGCGAATTATTGGCTAAATTATAGATTCTGATCAGTTAGATAAACACATTACATATTAAGATTACAGTAATAATTTCAGGTGGCTATCTGATATTAAGATATCAGCGGTTAATGGGGGCAAATGATTGGTAAGACAAACGATTATACGGAGAAAAAGAGAGTTTTTCTTCCCCTACCATTGTACGTTGTAAGTTTCTTCCCCACGTCTTTTATGGTCACAAAGTTTGCTTCCCCTTTGTCACTTTAATAGTAATGAGGAATGATTTCAAAACACGAGCAAAAATGAACGTAATCATTGTAATAATCTCTATCAAAAACAGCGTCAATTTCGTCAAAACAGAAGCCAAAGTCAACATTCCCCCCTCGGAATTGCGCTATCTCTCGCACTCACGCTAATAAAAATATCTAATCATTGTTTAGTTTCGGTAAACAGTGCTCCGGCAACGCAGCCGTTAGCGCGTCTGTCAATTTGTCACAGATGAAATCCTATGAAAATAGATAAGTAGGTGTTTTCACAGCTCTGTGAAAATCTAAGCCAGTATCCAAGTCATTTTAAGCCCTTAAGTCTAGACCGAGCCCCTAGTACCTACAGCACGTCATCTAGTGCCCCAAGTAACTTTCTATTTTGAGGGCAGCAAGGAATTGCTAATTTGTTTATCGATAATTATTTAAGCGACATTTGTAACTTTGACAAATAAGCAACATCATCATTCTCATACTGTAACAGTAACGTTCTAATAAAGGCAAGATTTACCAACAAGGAAGAATAAAGTATCACTTTATGTATGATTTGTTAAGTATGAATTTCTATGGCTTTTGTTGAGCTTTACTCCATCACAGTAGTTCACATGGGGTTCAGTATGTAACAGACCATTAAATCCATTCAGCAATTAACTATAAATCAAATTCCCCTTGCTACAAGGGCCACTGTAACATAATAGCACTTTTTCCCCTAAACTTTAATATCGATTGTCGACATACCCCATCCTTACAAAGCACAAATATGTAAAGTAGGTAGCAACTTTTTATGGTCAATGTAAACCCTTTAGTTAAGGTTATCAGTTTTTTTGTTATAAAATACAAGCAGACATTAATTGACATTCAAGCACTTGTGTGCTCTACTGTCATGTTGACTTTTGGAAAATTTTATTTTGTACTGAATAATATTATAATGTGGCTAAAATACAACATAACGTTAACACATTATAACATTATTATTATAACATTTTGATTTTAGAAATTGGTTCTACTTATTACTTGTAGGTATATGTAGCATAAGTTATATTGTGAGTCTACTATCGCCTTATGTTTTTCAGGATGTTCATTGATGGAAGATCGGATAAGTTTTAAATAGTCGCAAATGCTTGTAAAATACAATATGAAACCTACCGCTTCTTCGGCTTCTTTCTGGTCTCGGTGCCCCATGAGATTGGGCATGGCTGTCCAGTTGTACCCCAAATCCTGGCATAGGGGCAGTCTGATCCTCTCGCATTTGCCTCCTTCGTCTTCTTGCGCCCCCACCAACACCCCCAAAAACAACAGGCAGACAATCCGAGACATGTTCAACACAGTTAAAAACACAACACCAGAATATCCTGTATCATATTAAACGGTTTCGAAAACTTTGTTTATATCACGTAAACATTTTATACTCAGCGCGCGTACTCTCTCTTCAACTGTTCGGAGCGGACTGATTCGAAATCATTCGAAATTCGAACTCGGCTCGGCCCGGCGCGGCGCTCAATCAAAGGCAAAGGCACGGAACCGGTCTGCCGATGCCGGTGCGTTCAGAACATGCATGTGTTCCGATAAAAGGTCCGTCTGAAGTGAACGCATGAACAGGGCATTAAGAAGAAAAAAACCCTAATTCGTGTACGGCTCGCTGCAATCCTTGGTAGTAATTTTAACTCTCTCTTTCTCTCGCAGGCGAGTGAGTAGACAAGTAACCATATATAAAATTAAGTGTATCTGCCCATGGGGTTCAATTTTATTTTATGAAATTGCCACAATAAAAGTGTCGGATAATTGAGAGGTTTAAAGGTTTTATTACCGTGAATTTTGCTGCATTATAGGCTTGCCGTAAGCAGTTTATTATTTAGAGCGGCTAATGGGCGACAGTTGCGCTATTATACTGCTCTATCATACACTAACCTAACGTTGCACTTTGCAGTTTGATGCCCAGAGAGGCTTTGTAATACAACTCGCGGTCTCGAGATAGTGGACGCTGCTTTTATCTTTCAGTTCGACATCCCAAGTAGAATACACAATTAGGGCCCTTCATTACATCACTCCAATAACACCTTTAATACAACTACCATCACACCATAAAGTGCACTTTACGGCTCTACAAACAGACCTGAAAATCTCTTTTCGCTTGAAGTATCTCTCGTACGTATCTCGGCCAGCGTAAGATGAGCTAGCGTTGTAATCAGCGTTGTTTGATATTGAAAAGGGTCGGAGGTTCCGACGGGCATGGTCGGGCGGTATGAATAGGCGCGTTGTGCGAGCGGGAGGCACAAAGGCGCCGCTGCGCGTACGCCGCCGGACGCCGCCGGAATGCCTAATTAAGGGCGCATGCGTGGACTGCCAGGGCAGGCAAGAACTGCCCGCGGGGAGCGGGAAAACACTAAAAAAATTATCTACACATAACTAAAATGCTTTTATTTTAATTTATACATATTTTGCGAGGTTAAAAAAAATGTTTTTTGATGTCCCTCTATTGTCATAATGTCACTCGTAAAGTCAGCGAATTTAACAATTGATCTTTAATAATGACCTTTTTTTTCGATTTCTTCAAATACTTAACTGCCAGGATGTATCAATGAATGAACTGACCCGAAGTTAATGGAAATTAAGAAAAACAAGGGGTATAACGTCATCGAGATCCATTCACGGCCATTGGAAGAAAATTGACATTTATCGTTTCAAATAAGGAAGTTGGAGTGTATGCATGCATTGTAATTAGATTGCAGTTCTTCTTACTAACTAACTACATTTTTATCAGACCAATATTATCGCTTTTTAAAACAAACTATTTCTATGAACTTTGCTATATCGGTTTCCGTTGCCGTTGCCGTTGTTCTTGTAGTTTTTAAGCAAACCACATTTATTACCACCGTGACAATCATTTATAGATGGTCTATGGATAGTAAATGTTTTTTTAATCCAACCATGAGCGGTCTGTACCCGCTCGCACCGCGGCCTCACCCTCTTCGCTGGTCGGAATCGTAATTAAAACGTCAGATATGGCGGCGCGCGCGCAGCTATTGACGCCATGCAAATACATACATCAAAATGTAGAGGATACGTTTATACATCACAAGTGTTAAGCATCGTAAGTATGGAGGAAGCGTTCGAACAATAGAACACTCGTTTTGGCGCGTTCCGAATCATTCGCGAATGCATCAAGAATATAAACTGTGACGGCATCTTAGATGTTTTACTTTGATATACGCAGTAACGATCCGCCCTGTGTGCACCAAAGCGTTACTGGCATAATATCGTGCTGGTACATTGAATTGGTAACAAATCAGAAGACAAGTTAAGATTGTTTTTTTGTAATCATTTTGTATTTTTCATCCCGTAAAACCTAAATTCAGTTCAGTTTTCAGTTTGTATTTTCAATTTAGGTTTTACGGGATGACCGTAAAAGTAAAAATTTGGAATTGAAATAAAAAGTACAAAAATATTCCAAAGAAACAATCTTAATTTGATTGCTTAGTAACGACATCTCTTGTCCGGGTGAGCGGTTAGTTCCAATGGAGTGCAGAAACAAGTTTCTCGATGAGGGCTACGGTATAGATGTCGCTAGCGTCACTGCTAAGTGGCTAAAAAAGAAGAAACAAACAAGCTGAGATATGAGGTGCATAGGAGAAATTCGTGTCTGTAGCGTTGACCATCAGCAGGGCTACTACGAAACTCGAAACTCGAAGTTCGTGTCGTGCGGTCCCTCTGTCACTTATAACTATTTAATACGAGAGCGAGAGGGACGGTAAGATACGAACTTCGAGTTTCGTAGTAGCCCTGCAGTGGTGTAGCGGTATAGAACGCGGTACGGAATACCTGGGTTCGATTCCCAGTTTTGGTCTTATTTTTCTGGTTTTTCTGTGCATCTATATTTCAGTTTGTATTTTCAATTTAGAAGACAATTTTTTGAAGAGTCAGATAGAAGTGTTAAAAACAGCAGTATTTACCCCATCTAACAAGAAAACGCAAAAGAATCTATTTAATTTATTTAATAACTAAGAATGTTCAAAACAAAATATTCCCAATGTACTTTTTTATGCATTCTCTGACCGCCTTAATCCTCTAGCAATGCGGAGGGAGTAAAGTAGCATCTTTCCGCATCTTGTACCGCATATATCATTTTTTAAAATTAATTTAAAATCCTTAAAATACTTCCTGTTCGACTAAAACATAAATACCTAGTAGCCATAAATAATCATAGCAATCTGGAGCGTAGTTTAGTATATTTATTATAAATTAAAAATGTACAATTGAAGTTACACTAAACTATCCTAAAAATAAATTAACTATATATACAATTCCCCCCAAGTCTTGTCCCTGAGGAAGAGTGCCCATAAGGCTGGCTGCGTTTAGTATTGGATCAACCATAGTCATAATACTAGGTCGGTGTCCTCAGGTACATATGAAGTGCCCCGAGTGACCAACTACTTCGGCGATAGAACATTAAACAAAAGACTACCGTATTTGTTTAACAGCTTACCTGATAACAACATCCGCCTAAAAACTGATAAAAATAAATTTAAAAAGATCCTTAAAAAGTATTTAGTAGAAACTCTTCCATAAGACATAGTTTTAAAAATAATTATAAAAAATTATGTAAAAATAAGTTACACATTACATTATTTTATATTTTTATAGAGACTGTATCCTGCAGACAAACTGTGTAAACAGTTTTGCAGGGCTATGTGCAAAAAAACAATGTAAAAATAATGTCAAATAAATACTTTTTCATTCATTAATTCATGGGGAGTGTTCAGACGAATCATTCGGATTGTTGCTGCAGCTAGGTTTCACAACCGTACTGCGCGCAGGCGTCAGTCATTTCATCCTCCCCATCTTGATGATTGGCAATCTAGCACCGTCCACTTTAAGTAGATAAAAGTTCTTCCATGCACGACTAAAATATGGAGCCAGCTTCCTGGGACAGTGTTTCCGGAGCGGTACAGCTTAGGGCTCTTTAAAAAACGAGCCTATCAGCATCTGTGATACCCCTCATGTTGGCAGGTGTCCATGGGCGGCGGTGATTGCTTCCCATCAGATAACCAGCATGCTCGTTTTCCCCCTCTTAAATAAAAATAGTATCTATCAAGTTTGGCATTAATTAAGACTACCTACTTGTTGATTGATTTACTTAGAGTAGACATAAACGCCAATTGGTACGCGTATAAGCTAAATAAATCCTCAAGATATTTTCCATGAATCAATTACGTTTCTCACCTTAAAAATGTAAGCTCAGAAGACAGTTACAGGCGAAACATAAACAGAGAATTATACTAACAAACGCCGACGAACACAAAAGCAAATTTAAAGGTGTTAAAAAAGCCTAGCCATTAACCTTAGCATAGCAGCAGTAATGACATAAGCCCTCGCAAAAACGTAATTGGCCGGCACGAGATTATTTACGACCTATTTCTACTATCATTAAACTAAAAACCAAAAAGCTAATTGCGCTGCGTCGACGCCGGGGGTGGAGGGGGACAATTAAATGAATTCGCCATCGGGACAAAAACAAAGTCGTTGTTGGAGATTGGGGTGACCATGCTTTTGAATGGTGGTGGTGGACATGGGCCATGCAAAACAGATGCGCTCGCGCAGTCAAAGAAACTGAATTGTGCAGTAGTGTGGAACTTTTTCGCAGTAAATAATATGTTGATATTCCATCGTGCTGAGTTGAGACCATTTAGTGATAATTTGTTTATTTTGTGTTTTTTCTTTGTCGCCCCCACATATACATTTTTATCTATTTCTCTGTTTTCTTGAAATTGTTTATGAAAAAGTTTTTCCTTAGTAACGTATTTCAGTTTCCTCGACTGTATGTACCTATATATTAGTTAAAGGTTGTTGATTTTTTTATACTGCGTTTTACTTATTTAATAGTTTTGTGAGAAAGCTATTGCAATTGCAATGTTTATGGGTATTCAATATAATAAATACGCTGGGCATAAACATCCTCTGTACCACTACCATGAGTTTACACAGTGACCGTACTCGATAGCGACGGCGTAAATTATTTGTATGGAGAATTGTACAGCGCCTCTACAAATAATTTACGCCGTCGCTATCGAGTACGGTCACTGTAAACTCATGGTAGTGATACAGGTCAGGGCTCGGATCAGAAAATCTTTTTTATGCTTCAGCGCCCAACTAAGTTGTAAATAAGTACTATCAAACCAACTGAATCGTGCCCCACTATGGAACCTTTTCGTAGAAATAATCAGTGATATTGTGTCACGTACTGCGAAAACGTTCTACGGTGGGTCAGGAATCATATGGTTCGATTGTATACAAAGCATCATGCAAAATAAATATCTTCACAAGATTTACAACTTATGTACATACCCCACAATTTCTCACAAACGTCGATGCATATAAATGTAAAAGCTAAATGTATTTCCATTTTCACTAAGTGGTTTGTTTTCAGGCACCATGAAAGTAAATGGTTTCTCACCACTTCCTCACTTTGTCTTGTACTGGAACCGGCCAAAGTTGCAACGCCTGGTCACCCTGTACGCTATAATTTAAGTGGAATGCCGGCGCGGGCGCAACCAACTCCGCAAAAACTATGACGCTGCCGCCGACCGCAGCTGACGCGGACCAGGGCACTGGGGAACGACACGCAGCTCAGGTCCTTAGAAGAGTCCAAATGTAGCATCTGAGATTTAAGTAATCTTGATATAAAAAAACGAGGTTTCCTGTTCATTCTCCGCTTCATGATTATGGTCGTTATATGATTAATAATTGTATTGTATTGACAATACAATACGATAACTCTTTATTGAACACTGACACAGTACGTGTGCAGAAAACACAGATATGTAGATATTTTACAAGGTAAAAATAGGCGGCCTTATCGCTGTAGACCGATCTCTTTCAGGCATCTTTACAATAGACAGAAGTAAGGATTCGATTTTAGCAGGTGGTGCAATTTACAATCAGTTAGAGTTTTTTTTTTTACTTAATTTTGAATTTGGCAGCGCATCAATGACTAACTCATTTTATGTTTAAAATTGTTCTTTAGAGAAGAAGCCATATTATTTACAGACCAAATAAAACCCGTGTCAATCTCCGTGTGTTATGGCCATGTTTTGCGTCTTACTGCAGGTCATCATGGAGGAGTGGATATGAGTTCACAACTGCAAAAAAGGTGAAATATAGTAGAGCCATAATCCATAACGAGAGGTTGCGAGTGTGAAGGAAAACATTGCCCAAAACAGCCAAATTGACACTTGACTGAGCAGACTTCCTTACACGAATACCTGTTTGATTTAAAAATAACTAAAGTTTTTGTCCAACCGCCATCAGCTTTCAGCGATTAACTTAATTATGATAATTATAGACGATTGTCAACCGCGCCCGAGAAACGTACGCAGAAATGCTGTATTAATTAAATCTATTAAAATGCCAACATGTACAGAATGCCTTGAAACCAACGTCGAAACTAAGAGGACTGATAGAACAGTTCATAGACTAGCTAAGCTAATTTGAAGCTAGGGAAAGATTTGTTTCCCTCGGGTAGTGAAAACCAGGTAGACGTACGGTACAACCAGAATGTTTATGGCCCGTCGGTTTTCTTCGTTTTCCTGAAGATTCATAAAAGAAAGAAAAAGAAAACCGATATGTTGTTTCAAGTTCCGAACGACATTAGCAAACTAGTTCAATTTTAAGATGTTTTGTCTCTATAATATCAGGGAGTGACAGGGATTAAGACCATCGAGCGCCAAACGGTAGCGCTTAAGGAAAAATATAAGAAGCTGACTGCCAACCTTCAGTAATAGAATGACACTCGAAGAAGAATTTTCGTAGTTTTCGAGATACAACATACAAACTTACCATTATTGTATTTGATCGTTAATATAATAATATCTCTAGCGACCCGCTCCGACTTCGTAGGGGCACAACATCGGTACAAAGAGGCGAAAAAATAATGTAATCAAATAATTTTACATTTTCACCTCTCTTTCTTCAAAAGTAGACATGTTCTGTGTTTGTTAGCTTTTTTAGTTTCGTACATACATACATACAGAGGGACAGACAGCGATGAGCAACTTTGTTTTATACTATGTAAAGATAATTCCTGATCCAGAAAAGTCACTGTACCATATTAGGAGTTAAATTACAGTAATTAGGTGGATTAATGTCTTATTGTCAGAAATGTCGTGTAAAATCATTAACTTAATAACAGTATAAATAGGGCTGTAAGTAAGTGGTTTTCGAAAAAGCTATTATCCAGCAGCAAGAAAATACAATTATGTATAATCGTTCTGTGCAAGGATACAATGCAACATTGTAAGCGTTGATGGCTGCACAAGACCTAACTCGCAACCGCGTAAAGTTTTATGAAGTTAAATTGTAAACTAGTAGTTTTCGCTTGTTACAATAGTTTATAAAATATTTTAAACAACGTTGTAAATCTGTTTGAAAATATACCTCGTTGAGTTTCTTGCCGGATTCTTTTCAGCAGAGGTTTTCCAAACCGGTGGTACACTTTTTGACATTCATAAGTGCTTGTTGTAGCCTAAATACAGATATATTGTGTTTTTTTTGAGCCCACTGGAACATACACTGGACATAGTTACAAAAATTTCACTTTCGTTCCAACTAATGCTATTTTCCCCAAAGCCCTTTAAGACACTTCCTACGTGAATCTCTCTTGTTTTTACAGAATGTGATTCAAATTATTCTTGCTACAGAGCGACAATGATCTTAATGAACCTTTTCATCACACTTGCTCGTAAACAGTGTCGTAACATGCAGGCTACCTTGCTTGCAACCCCCCAAATAAAACCCTCGACCTTAATTTTTATTTTTTTATTTTTATTCGATTGGATGGCGAACGAGCAAGTGGGTCTCCTGATGGTAAGAGATCACCACCGCCCATAGACACCTGCAACACCAGGGGGATTGCAGATGCGTTGCCAACCTAGAGGCCTAAGATGGGATACCTCAAGTGCCAGTAATTTCACCGGCTGTCTTACTCTCCACGCCGAAACACAACAGTGCAAGCACTGCTGCTTCACGGCAGGATTAACGAGCAAGATGGTGGTAGCAATCCGGGCGGACCTTGCACAAGATCCTACCACCTGCAAAAAATGTGCTTGTCATGCAACCCGTGGTCGGTAAACGAGTCATTGCCCGTACCAATTTTGCTGTCATGAAGCCCAAGGTCGGTAAATGAGTGTGATACTGCATGGCGTGCAGGAGGCGTCGGGGGCATGCTGCGTCGGGGCGGTGCTGGCGCTGCCAAGAGCGCAGTCAGGGGTATCGGCAATTTTGAAAAAAATATAGTTTTCTTTTACAAATATACAATTTCACTTGCAAATGTGATGAAAAACATTGTATTTCGCAAGGGCGGTACTACACTTACGAACATCGACTCATCAAAGCCCTCAGTCTTCGACTTCAGGCTTCTTTCTAATAGACTCTCGTTCGTAGTTCCTTATTTACCGCCCTTAAGACACATTGTACTATTTTGTAGCAAGTAATTTTTATTAGTCTATAACTATAACATATGTTATTAGTTTTAGTCTCTCGTCTGTTCCTCCCCCAAAATTTAAATCTCACAAACCAAGCAGCCTCCTTATGCTATGCGTTAATGTCTTTACGTCGACATTGTCAAAATACGTCTTGCTAAATATTTACTTCAACCAAGATACTTAACTCACCACAACTTTTTTAACTCTAAAATACAACGCGGAGCGTGCTATCGAATCAATTCCTCATACAGTTTAAATCACAGCCTTACAACGATTAAAATGTAATCAACATAAACCCTTAATTCACGACACAAAACTCATGACACGGTTAAATTCAACCTTAACACCGCTACAAGTTTAACAAAAAAACACAAGGCAGCATCCTAAAGAAATGTATCCTTATTCGAAACGTCATAAGATTCCGAAGTGAGTGCCTGTAGGGTTAGTTACGTCATTCCAAATCAAAGATGGCGTCCCGCGGCGTGGATAGGTGTTAATGCAGGCCCCCGCTGCGCCGGCGAACCACTGGCGCTTTGTGAGCTGTGGCTGCGTACGAGGTTGCTGTTGCCTCAAAAAATGTGTTTTGGAAGACGTGAAAAAAATGTGTCGATAGATGCACTTTGTTTTCGCAAGTTGGTAAGGTAGTCAGTAGTTTTTTAAGTAATCATAATCATCATCATCGTCTTGACCGTCCCACTGCAGAGCCAGACGCAAGGAAGGATACAATGTGGTATGAAGGTAGTTTGAAGTCCTAGAAGCGACTTAGGGGCTGTTTCACATTGTTTTAAATGTGATGCCGTCTCCGTCTATTCGAACAAAACAAATAGAGACGGCATCACACCTAACCGCCAGTTAACACTAATCAATAGATGGTGAAACAGCCCCTTAGCCTCCTGCGGCAAATTTTTGTTTTGAGAACATGAAACTTCATGTCACTTACTTTTACTTATAAGAGAGTTCGATATCACATCACAAAAAAACCTAATTATAATAGGCATATTATAGGACATTGGACCGTAGGAGGATAGGATAGTTGATGTCCGGAAAAATTCTTTATTAACCAATAATTTACAGAGAAATTTGCGGGCAACAGCTCTGTAGTAAAAAGGTATGACCAAGCTTTTATTGGTTCCGGTGTAACATTATATTTTTTTGTATTTAAGTATTATTAATATTATTCATAACAGTAAGAGCCTACCATAACAACAAGTAGCCCCGAATGCGGCATACAATTGACATGCAGAGCCACGCGGAGCGACGTGTCACACCGCCCATTGTTCTTCGGACACACTGTAGCCCATATTCAGTGGCGTAACTATACCATCTGGGGTCCGTGGCAAATTCTTTTGATGGGGCCCTATCAGTAAAAATCGTCACGTTAAGTAAAATAAAATATTCAGGTACAATGTTAAAAAAATATTCCTGAGCTCGCGGCCTCTTGGGCCGGGGCCCTCTTGGGTCGGGGGCCCGTGGCATTTTGCCAGCCCTGCCACCCTATAGTTACGCCTCTGCCCATATTCAACATGTTCTAAGTGATATAGCTGCGATATCGCATCTATGATCTCTTCGAGTCTGTCAAAGTCAAAACATCTTACCGCCCATTGTTCATCGGACACACTGTGGCCCATATTCAACATCGTCTAAGTGATACAGCAGCCGGATCAGTATCTACATTGGCGTGCATTGGGCCAACTCCTAGGGTACACAGCACCAGCGCTAGCGCTGCCCCACAGTATCTACGGTATCTTTGAGTGAAAGTCAAAGTCAAAATATCTTGATGCAATTTAGGCTATAACAAGCACTTATGAATGTTTAAAAAATCCAACACCGGTTCGAGAAAACCTCTATTTGAAAAAAGAAGAACCCGGCAAGAAACTCAACGATGTAATGTTTTTTTAAAACAGATCTTCAATGTTATCACAACTACATTTTGAACACAGCAGGTTCGCTATAGGGGATCGCCAATGCGGATCGGAGTTATTTCCAAACAGTGAGGACGCGGTTGTCAGTGATGTTAGGTGTCAGGGTTGTTAAACACAAAACGGAAGTTTGAAAACGCGTTGATGTCTCTTGTATTGCAATTTACCAAAGTCGAATGAAGGTCGACGATTGAACTTGATAAAGTAAACTTAGTAAACAATACGTTAGGATAGTTCCAGCTTCAGTTAAACTTTAGCTGTTGCGGTGCAAGTGCAACTAGAAGATGTCCAACATTTGTTAGTGGAATGTATTCGGAATCCGTGCTGCGAGGGAGGTGTTGGTTGCGGCAGCCATCTTGAGCAAGACACGGGAATGTCAGTCCAGCCAGCAAGAGATGGCGTTGATGCTGTTCAGTTGTATTATGTGAACAAGGATAAATAAATAAATATCTCGGGACACTTGTCACCTATTGACCGAGTCCCAAACTAAGCCATGCTTAATCTGCCCGGCCGGGAATCGAACCCGGAACCTCAAGCTTCTTAGTCAGGTTCTCTAACCACTTGGCCATCCGGTCGTCAACCTGGGTCCTGGTCTGGGTGTCTTGGTTCATAGGATGTAACTAGTATTGTTTTTGTCTAGTTTGTTTTTGACCTATTGACTGAGCAATCGAATTGATAACCTCCTTTTTAGGGTTACGTAGTCAACTAGGAACCCTTATAGTTTCGCCATTTTTTGAAGTTGATTAAAAAAGACAAATATGGTAGAGAGCGCAATGTTTGTTACTTTCGCTATTTTCACTCCTTTACTACTCTTACTACTCTAGTTCCTGGGTGACCGAGCTTTGCTCGGGCTAAAACATATATATTGTATTCCCACAGATAAGACCAAGATCGATTTATCATCCCCGCAAACTCCTACCTACCAAATTTAATCGAATCGAACTCGTTGAAGCCGTTTCCGAGATTCTAATTATATATATTATGTATATGTATGTATATACAAGAATTGCTCGTTTAAAGGTATTACATTACTACACAAGTACCTGACTAATCAGTACTAGTGTGGTCGAAACGTCGAGGTAATTTTAGTAATAGTCGTACCTATAACGTAATAAGATTAAGAACCGGATGAGGTAATAATTGTTTTGTAATTCGTTAGCCAGTTCTAAATCTGTCTGCTTTCACAATGTCTTCATATTCTGTTATTTTTTGTTAGGAATGTGGGTGCGAAATTTAACAAAATAGTTAAATTTTAAACGGTATCTTCAGAGAATATCACACTGTTGTGTAAATTGGGAGTGCCTTAGCAGTATTTTTTTTATTCAACTGGATGGCAAACGAGCAAGCGGGTCTCCTGATGGTAAGAGATCACCCCCGCCCATAAACATCTGCAACACCAACCTAGAGGCCTAAGATGGGATACCTCAAGTGCCAGTAATTTCACAGGCTGTCTTACTCACCACGCCGAAACACAACAGTGCAAGCACTGCTCCTTCACGGCAGGATTAGCGAGCAAGATGGTGGTAGCAATCCGGGCGGACTTGCACAAGGTCCTACCTACCACCTGCAAAAAGTTTAACGTGTGAAGCTTTTTTTGGTAGTGTGTTATCTACCTACACACTGTACATAAAAGGGGAAAAACCTAAGGGTCCTGGAGGAACTATCGCCTGCGGTATTCGCGGACCGATATGACCTTCAAGTTTTCAAGAAAAGAGCGTACTCCTATCTTAAAGGCCGTCAATGCACTTGTGACTCTTCTGGTGTTGCAGGTGTCCATGGGCGACGGTAATCGCTTACCATCAGGCGATCCGCCTGCTCGTTTTCCCCCTATACCATAAAAAAAAGGAAAACTGCCTTCAATCTTTTAGTTTTTTCATTTGACTTAAAAGGAAACATTATTTAAAAAAAAAACTGCCTCCAAAGATTTTCTAAAATTCGCTTGTTTCACTCGGGAATTTACATTGGCGTATCTAGGGTTATTTTTCAGCGGGGGGGGGGGGGGCTGGCCTGGATTTTTGTGTGAAGATATCGGTATTATAGAATTTTGAATCCGTAGCCCAATATCCTGGGTTGGGCACCAGACCATACTGGGGTGGGCACGGCCCACCCGGCCCCCTCTATATACGCCAGTAGAATTATATATCTAAATCTCTACCTGGATGAGATGGATAAGCGGTAGGTATGCGGTAAGACCGCATTAAGTAGGTATCTACCCTGCTTTTATATTTTTCTGTTGTATAACGGTATTTCGTCAAGAATAGTTTCAATAAAACTAAACCAGTAAACATTACATGCACTCTAGCTTTATAGCCACTATTAAAAGACCAAAGGATATGAAGCCCGTCCGGGAAGACACATTATTAAAGCA
Source organism: Choristoneura fumiferana (assembly GCF_025370935.1). Taxonomy (NCBI): domain Eukaryota; kingdom Metazoa; phylum Arthropoda; class Insecta; order Lepidoptera; family Tortricidae; genus Choristoneura; species Choristoneura fumiferana. The sequence continues at coordinate 2,613,508 of NC_133494.1, forward strand.
ATCAACTCACGTTTCAATCTATTCCGATCCCTTTTAACACTCTTCCGCTATTAAAAAAACAACGCAAGGGTGCAAATAACGGCCGCGCACCAAAAAGGTTTCAACTCTAACGCATTAAAGTGTTAATTCATCAAACGCTGTTGTCTCTGGTAATAAACTTTTAACATGACAACACGAAATTAAAGAGTATTAAACGTGCGTGAGACAAAGGCGGCGGCTCGAGGCGGCGGCCGCTTTGATGTAATTTAACCGCCCCACACAGAGTGCTTGGACAATGCATGTGCAACCTGCGTTGTTTAAGTTAGAGTTTTGCATTTTTAACCGACTAGTCGAAGGAGGGTTATTCATTGTTGCCGTAGCTAATTTTCAAATGGATTTAAGTACATACTCGCAGTTTGCAGTCGGTAAAATTATAAGTATGCTTCATAATTTTATTTATTAGTGTTTTCAGTTTTTCACCAAAAAGTTTTTTTTTATCAAACAGCTGGCAAACGAGCGGGCGGGTCACCTGATGGTAAGTGATCACCGCCGCCCATGGACACCTACAGTATTATTAGGACTGCGGGTGCCTTGGCGGCCTTGCAATAGACAATATACTCGCCTTTTGAAGGTACCCAGATCATCTAGATGGAAGTCCATTCCATATTTTACACTTGCGAGGTAGAAAGGGACGTTTAAACCGCACAGTGGAAGAGCACCAATCAACGAGATGGTGTGCACTTGCAGCTGGGATGAGATCAAAGAGTTCGTCGGAACACTCCATTACGGAGAGAGAACTAACGTCTCTACGCGGGGTCAAAGGATCAAATTTCCCTGAAAGCATTGGATCGCCGATAATAGAGCTGCCCTACGCTGCAGTCGATCAAGTGGAAGCAGCTGATACTGAGGGGCTCCAACCCAAAGGTGAGAGCAATACTCGAAGTGAGGACGAACGAGCCTTGTAGAGCTGTAGGCGATGGCTCGGTTCGAAGTATCGCCTTGCACGATTGAGAATCCCTAACTTCCTGGCAGCGATTTTGGCTTAAAAGTGTAGGGATAAAGATACAAAAATATTCAGATTTTCAGACTTTTCTTACTTATTGGTTGTGCTAAATTATGGTCTCCCCACATCTATCGACGCTGAATTGGCAAAGCCGATAGAAAAAAGCTTTGAGAGCGAAAAAGACGAGTCGGCAGGCGTCGGCCGATCCAAGCAAGCCGAACCATGCCTCTTTACCTATTTCTTACCTATATCCTACATCGACTTTTGCTGATTTCGCGTCAATGGATGTGGGGAGACCCCAAGAACTACCATCATAACAAAAGTACCCTATAGATTTTGATTCCCCTGCAGTTTCTGTGGAAACACCTTTTTACCTGTGTACTGCATCTTTTGATTTGTTATAATTTTATAGTGTTTACCTGTATTATAGCTTCCCGTGGGCAGCGGACCATCCCGCTCGGCGCCTCGAACCTCGCCTTATTACCCGACTGCCCGAAGGCTCGCTAATTTATTATTGTCGAGCTAGCGCGCCAGCAATCTTTAACTTTTTAATTTTTTGCTGACCATAAATTATGCACTTCACCTTCTGATATGTAAAGAATAATGTTAACTTTTACGGACACTTTTGAGAAAAATACAATAATGAATTTTTTTAGAAACCTGTTATACCTAGGTACCTAATGCCACCAGAGTTGAGGTCACGAACTCAAGAACATGTCATGTAATGACAGCGGGGTTTTGACATTCACTCATTCAGTTCATTAATAATTCTCCTTTTCAGTCCAATCAAATTAGTTCTTCATGTTCACAGTTGTGTGTCATGCCATTCACTTCAACTCCCTACTTATACGTTAACACAAATCTAAACAGAACCATTAGTAAAAATTAGACACATTTTATTTTACTAAGTAACTATTTTTTGTCTTTTAACAAAACAGTAAGGGTTAAGTTTAAAACAGGCCATAAACCATTGTCGTCTCCTTTGTGCTCGCCGGCCCTCCCCTTTGTACTTTGCATGAACAGTTCCTCGATGAATGGCTTTTGTTTTACTAATTGCACTCATAATAATAAATATTTGAAAACAAAATATGCTAGCCACTTAAGGTTTTAGGTTTTACCGATCTATTCAGTGGTTATCTGTTATTTAAAAAAATAGTTCTTATCAGTTTTCGGCGAGCTTTTCATTATCAAATTTTGACTTAAAAGACCCTTAGTTTCAGTTTTTGTTGAAGAGACGTGAAACGTTTAATAGTATTTTAAGCGACTCGAAAAAAAACATGAAACTAATTTTCTTACCAGTTTGGAGATACTATGTTGCTTCAGCAAGAGCCAGCACGAGTGATAAAAGCCCTATAGACAGTAAGTACGTAAGGTAGACGACCATTAGGTTCACTCCTGCTGCGTCCTGCTGAGGCACCGACTTTAAAGTGGTTAAAAAGAACCAAATGCAACAAAATAATACTTATATGTAATAATGGCATTTGCTTAGGAGAAAAAAGCCATACCTTCTCTGAAATGCCTATTGCCTGAAAAAAATCGTCTAACTCCTAACTTCCGTCTTTCATATTATAAAACTTTAGACCACCTAGTTCTTGAAATTCTTACTAACTCGCGCACTTACAGTCTACGTCAATAAATCTCCCCCTTAATTGACCCGGCTAGATCTCAAAGGATCAGTTCGTTCAAGCCTGCAACAAATACTCTGGCCTTATACGAGCCATCTTTACCTTATTTATGTAGTTAGGGTGAGAAATATTGTACGTTTCGTTACACTGCGGGGTCCACGGAATAGAAAAATAAAAAAAATACTAAATTTAAATAAATAGTACTCATGGTTATAAGAGATGCCACCGTGGGTGATGTTTTTGGTGCATTTGGTGCAGTTAGGCGTATTTCCTATAGTTTAATTCAGTACAGTTCTTCTTTTGTGATCGTTAAGATTATCACTATTATTCATGCTCAATAAACGGTGGTCATCATAGAAAACTTTTCGTCTTTCTTTGTCGAGGAAAGCTAACGCATCAACCGGCGCTGAAATTTAATTTCATTCAGCCCTCTCAATAGAATTGATAATCTGAAAGGTTCGATCATCGGCAGCAAATGTACTTTAACTCGCATGATATTGCTCCCTCCGTGTAAATAAGGCTTTATACAATACAAGCCACATTTAAAGCATTACACAGACCGATGCGAGAAATATTGTGCGTTTCGTTACACTACGCGGCCGCGTGACTTTTGCATTATAAGTGATCGATTATAGACGGCAATGTAACAACTCACATGATCTCCATCTAAATGAGGCTTAATTAACCCCCCCCCCCCAGCCCGGCGCGGGCGCAGCGTGCGTGACAAATTGCGCCCTACGATAAAAACCATTTAATGATAGCTTAATTGCGTTTAATTGTAAGTCGCTTGCCGCCACCAGGATAAACTGACCCCTATTTCAAAAGCGCGTTCGTAAATTATGTGTTTTCTCAATGGGTCAGGTTATGTTTGATGGTTATGTGAACTGTATGAGAATGTGGGGATCCTTCGGATGTTCTGGCGAACGTTTTTGTTTTGTTTTTAATTCTGTTGCAGATTACTAGCTAGCCAGTGTGGCCAGGGAGTTTGACTTGAGTCTTGAGTTTTTGGGAACCCGACCCGCCCTATTCCATCTTAACACACACATTAATATATGTTACATAGATCCAACCATTAGAAACGCAACACAAAATGTTAACTTGTTTCGAAGATTCAGACTGTTTAAAAAATCGTTTTCAATTCCAAAAGAACATTCAACCACGTTCCCGAGTAAAGTGTATGACGTTTATTCGTTTTGTTGTGAACGGTTCATTGATATAGATCTTTGCATCAATCAATCTCTCTGAATCTGAATCAATTTAATTACTTAAAAGGGTGTTATAAAAATAGTAAAGCACATATTTGGTTAACTATATACACTCTTACTACACCTACTTCAGCACCCATTTCATGGAAGCAAAATTGATCCCAATTTAATCTTAAGTTCAGTTTAGCGATATCATGTATAGAACTATCGTAGTTAAACCAGATCATAAAGTTTTTTTTTTCCAGCAAGAAGCCATAGGCATTTAACGTCAAAATTTAGTTTATTTACGAGCTCCTAATTGATATATTCGAGATCTCAAACAAGATGTATTCGTCCTCGACCGGTGGAACGGGTCTAGGCGTTCATTAATAGCTAGGTGTCAAAATATAAAGCGAAGTTTTGCTATAAATCATCTTTATTCATAGTTGGTAACCTTTTTGCATAATAATAAGGCTAGATGAATTGACAGTTACGTTAAATAACGTGTTATTTAAAATTGTTAACCTTTCCCTGCGGCTTCGCTCGCGTAAATCGAAAGATTTGGCAGTTGAATTGAAATTCTGAGGTTTCGTAAATTACCATGTAGGTATAATTCCTTAAAAACCGACCAAGAGCGAGTCCAACCATACAAGTTTGTAGGTATCTAATGAATATCCAGTGTTAGCAGAGCTGAATTTACGCAGTGTGGGGTATTAGGTGGTTACTGATATCTACAGATTCTTCTTGATTGTGCTATAAGAGCTACCTTCATACCAAATTGCAAAAATTTCGTAGTAGTCCCCCTGACACAAGAAAGAGTGCATAAATATCTGATACCGACTATATTTCTAATTCCGGTAGGCCATGCCAAAGTCTAAGAACTTACATTTTCTTACACTGTGGCCATGCAGATATTTTTGCTTGCTCCGCTGCGGCAGATATTAATCAAGGTGACCAACCGTGTTTACGACCAAATATAATTGCTGTCCCTTAAATTCAATATCGTTATGAACATTTTTGACTGTAATACTAAGCGGTTAAGCTACTTTTGAGCTTGTCTGTACTGGTCGCGCGTGATGCAACCTCTCTATTCGTTAATCTCCACACGATAATTCCACATTTAGACATAGCACGAAAATCGAAGTATACCAAGCATTTATTATCGACGGGTGGTGTTTAATTGCTTTCAATTACAGCCGGCGTGGGAGGACCGGCTCGCGAGGAGGGTTGCCATACGGCAGGCTTTGTACTGACATGTGAGGATTTTTTACCCTTTACCAGGATTGCGGCTGGACTTGGCCGGAGTTGGTTTTTAGAAATAATACATTTATTACAAAGTTGTATTGAATAAAATGATAAATGTAAGTAAGTATTCGACAAAACGAATAATATTTCTTTCAAAACAAATTAAAATAGGATATATTATTACAGCTAAAAGATCATTTTTTTGTTTTTATTAAAGTTCAAGCGCCTCGTTTAAGCAACGCGAATCTCTAACAAGAAATGCCAGGACTTTTAGGGAGATGTTAGGATTTTTATCAGGACATTAAATTTTTCCATATGGCAACCCTACCCGCGCGGAGATAGGACCGCTGCGATTAATAAAGCCGGCCGTTCCAAGCCGGTCAAAGGCGGCTCTAATCAACACTGAGACAAAAGCCGGTGGTTATTGCTAGTGCTCTGCGTGAGACTTAAATTGACCATTGATTAAGCTACACTATACAGCACATTGATGGCATCTGGCACATACTTGGCAGCCAAGATTGGGTCAATGACTGGTCAGTTTAGTATTAAAAGTAGCTAAGGGCGAGTAGGACTCGCGCAATAATCGCACGTTTTGATTCCCACAGTTTATTAACAGACGAAAAAAAAAGTTGGTCCCATATAAATTTGGAAAAAAAATCCAACCCTAAGGGTAGTAAATCAGGGGATGATTGATTGTTCACTCATTGATTATATTTGTCCCATATAAATTTGGAAAAAAAGTCCTACCCTAAGGGTGAAAAAAAATATCTTTTTAACAAAAAACCGACGAAAATCTGAAAAGCAAAAAAGAATAAACCTTTTTTGTTCAACCGTAATCTAGGTACCGTTTGAAGTAAGTGTCTCAGTATTACCCAGCAGGAGTGGACCTGTAGCCTACCTGATGGGCTTCTATCAATCCTTCTGGCTCGTACTGAGGCACCTACTGAGGTACCGACTCAGAACGATCGATCGATCGATGTTCGTATAGTACCGTACCGTTGTCTCACTCTCGTATTAAATAATAAAAGAGCCAGCGGGATACGAAGTTCGAATTTTGCACTTCGGGACGGTTAGCAACCCTATCCAGAAGGCAAAATTTAACTGCGCGCTAAAAGAGCTCAACTTCGGACTATTACCTAAACTGAGAAGAGAATGTAAGCAAAATAAAAACAGCTATTGACTTGTGATTGATTGACTGATTGATTATGACACATGTTATTTACCAATGTAATTGCCTACGGTACTATTCAATGGAAAAAATCAATCATGTAAACAAAGCAATTTTTCACTATTACTCCGTAGTTAATTACATTTGAACGCCAATCCCGATCATATTCACATCTCAATGAACTCACCACTGTTTTTAACAATCACTTTATCATTAAATAATCGTGTAAATATGTTTATTTTATATAATTAATTGGAAGACGAAAATCCGTTATATTTGTCAAATTGACATGATATTTTTTCCTCACCGAAGTTGGTCTATGGTCGGTCTAGTCTCTGGAAATTTAGTGCTGTACCTACAAAATTAATTATTTGACTGAACCAACCTTACCTACCGATAATTATGGCTGGCTCTGCAAATTGAGGAATTTTATTGGTTCAGGTTGTAGAGCGTATTCATAAGCATACCTATTAACTTATTCGTAATATTGACATTATTAAAAACAAGCATGCCAAATTTCATGACTCCAGCGGTTGTTATTTCGAGATTTTATCCCTATCTCGTGGGAATAACGGGATAAAAGTAGCCCTTTGTGTTATTCCAGATGTTCAGCTATCTACATACCAAATTTCATCAAAGTCCGTCTAGCCGTTTTTTGTATAGCTTATTTTATATTTATAATGGTAACCCGGGGCTATTGTAGCTGGGGGATATTGTATCTGAGCCGTCTAATGGCGTCCATACGACGCCATGCTCGCCATGTTTATGTGTGTTGTGTGAAGATAGTCTTCTGACGAACACAACGTAAAATGGCCGAGAAGAAAATGGCGTCGTAAGGACGCCATCAGACGGTTCAGATACAATATCCCCCCAGCTACAATAGCCCCGGGTCACCTTACACCCGCCATTCTGACTCTTTGCCCCATTGGACAGAAGTTATTTATTAAAAAAATAAGGCGGTATAAATAAACTTGTATTTTCATTTCGCTACTATTTTATCATAGCTGTAACATACAAATAATAAATACTTAAATAATGAAATATGAATAAATTCAAAATAATTATTTACTGCTGATTGAAGTATGTTAAAGAGCATTCACATCACTAGAGCTAACGTCAGTCAATCAGTCAGCCAGTCGTCAGTCAAGTGTCAATGTCAGTAGCCACATTTGTTTACACGATTGATTTTTTCCATTGAATAGTATTATACATCGTAATTGGCAATCACGACTTGCCAAATAGCGCTCACAACTGTGTAGGTTATGTTATGTTATAATATTGTTACACATGTAACAGCCGGTATATTGTTAACGATCTCTGTTACATAACATTATTTATTGCTGAGTGAAAGTAAGTTATATGCAGTTCAAAAATGGTCGGTTAGCAGGCGAGATCGCAATAAAACTAGGTATTATTGCCTTTCAACTAGGTTTCCGGTGTAGCATTATTTCGTTAGTGGTGACACAGATAATAATATTGACACTTGGGGCTACTAAGAAATTTGAAGTTCGTATAGCACTGTCCCTCTCACTCTCGTATTAAATAATAGGTATTAGCGTCAGCGGGACGGCAATATACGAAGTTCGAATTTGTAACCGACTTCAAAAAAGGAGGAGGTACTATGTTCCAATGTTTGTATTTTTTATATATACTAGATAAAAAACCCGGCTTCGCTCGGGTAAAATGTAGTCATAATAATATGTTTGAAAAAAAAATTTGCCAGTGTAAAGACTGTCGTACTTATCGAAAAATCTGACGTATATTCCCAGCCTTAATATTATCACAAACGTACTTCTACACAACTATGATGATCGACGAATCGTACCGTGTGTGGGGCCCTTAAGAGGTCACAATGGAGAACGAAATGCAAACCTGTGACACCTGTGACACGTGATGACGTGACACTAACGCCACTTTGATGTGATGACTTTGACATGTTTACTTCGCAACGCCACTTACTTAGTAATTTATTCAAGTTTATATTGAAAATACTCGATAATCCGAATTTTCCGCCTACAAGTTGTCGACTCGGATTGACTAATTTTTTACGCTCTTTAATTTGATGTGCATTTCGTTCGAGTCTACCGTAGACCGGTACGAAATTATTAATATAGAAGATTTTTTATGTATGTTCACCGATTACACAGTCAATTGTGGGCCGATTTTCAAAATTATTTTTTTATTCGAAAGAGTATTCTTCTGAGGTGGTCCCATTGTCACCAAGTCAAGATCTGATGATGGGATCCTAGGGAAATTGAGGGCAAACCTCAAATTTTATAGGAATTTTTAGCATTAAGATGAGCATTTACATTCAGAAAGTATCATTTGATAACCTGGTCCTGATGAAGAAGACCGTAGATTACCAATGGAACTCATCAAAGCTAAGTAATGCTCGCTCGTATAAACGATTATGATTAAAATACCTAGATAAGCGACTTACAAGAAGCTTTAAGTTAATGATTCTTTCGAAACGATTTGGTGCGGAAGACAGAAGGTAGGCAACGGAACTCTGTTATAAAACAACGTAACTAAGTCGTGTTTGGGCTTAATGGAATCGTTGTAAGATGTACTTTGACTAAAAATGACTAAAAAGTGAGAAATAAAGAAATTTTTTAACAAAAAGTAAAACCGACTCCAAAAAAATAAAAAATAAAAACAAAAATTTAACCGACTACAAAACCCTTGAAAATATTTTTCTAGGTACGTACTAGCTCGAAGTCGGTGACTCACCACGACCCAGCAGCTGGGATTATTCTGTGCACGAGGTTCATTTACGGTCATTCCTACTTATATTCAACCTTTATAGGATTTTGTAGTCCCACAGTGAACATTTTTAGTTTCGCCATGTCTCCTCATGTAGGTCCCCTCATCATTCGTGTAACATATCGTTTAACCTGCTGCGCGCGCGCTTTGTCTTCAAAAGTTCTACCTTTTTGCGTTTATACGAAATCATAAACTCATATCATACGCATAATCTTGTTTGGCCTAACACCTTTTGTGGCGTGAGTTGGAGTCGAAGTAGGTACGTAATTTGCTGGTACCAGCTCGTTTCTTTGTGAGGTCACAGTTCTAACCTAACCTATTTTTCTGCAGGTTTTTCTTAGGAAAATAGTAATGCTTCCGCTATGCGAAAGAAATGTCTCTTATGCCAAGTTAATTTTATGCAAAGTAATTTATTCTCCAAAAAAAGTTTATGCGATACGTGATTTGCCAAGTGAGTTTCGGGTAAATAAGATGTTGAAAATAGCCTGAATGGCTTCGAGAACAGTATGGTACGGCCGTGCCTTTGTTTTTGTTTCGCTCGACTTGGCGGGGGCACTGCCGTGCTCCTAGATTATGCCAAATCCAAAGAGCATATAATCACTACGTTTTAGCCAGATCAGTCTTTAACTTCTCCTTGAACAAACGTTCCGCTAATACACCGTTAGTCTAATCCCAAAAAACTAAGATCTCGTGATATTTTATTTCTTTCATCAACTCACAATGACCAAGACAATCTCAACATACATAATAAACCGCGTCCAGCCGTCGATTAGTTAAGCTGCGCTGCGCCTGGGCCGCCGCCGCGCCCGAATCGATTCGACACACGCCGCCGAAAGCAGATTGCTGTACGAGCCGCGGGAAAAAACTTGATGACCTTCCAGGAAATAATGCGTTTGGTTGCGTGTTATTACTTTACTTGCACTCGCTGGTGAATATTAACCCAGGTTGTAAAATACTAGCGTTTGTTATGGAGGAAAAAGTAGCTATGCATTCACCCATTCACCCCCTTCAACTACGCTATCGTCGGGTGACAAGCAAAAGCCACAAACTTACAAAAAAAAATATGGAGTATTAGCCTTACGATAATAAAGCCGTGGTGGCCTAGTGGTTTGACCTATCGCCTCTCAAGCAGAGGGTCGTGGGTTCAAATTACATTTGAAATTTACCACGAGCTATGCGGTGAAGGAAAACATCGTGAGGAAACCTGCACAAATCTGCGAAGCAATTCAATGGAGTGGCCCAAGCCCTCTTGTTCTGAGAGGAGGCCTGTGCCCAGCAGTGGGACGTATATAGGATGGGATGATGATGAGCCTTACGATGCTATGCATAAGTTCGATTATCCATCTTGACTTCAGGTGATAATTAGTGACTTTTGCGTGTCACCCGACGAATGATCACGGCCTATAATATGCGTCCCACAAGCTGGGCATAAACCTCTCACAATGAGAGGACTTGGACCGTATTACCCACACTGATTGGGATGAGCACTTCACATATACCATAGAATTCTCACGATATATTCCTTCACAAATTGATAACCACGAGTGAGTAAATCTCATGGTTTTCAAATGTATAACATAAATTCCGAAAAAATCTATTAAATGCCTGCACGGGGGTAGTAACACTAGGGGGCTGTTTCACCATCCATTGATTAGTGTTAACTGACGGTTAAATGTGGTGCCGTCTCTATTTGTTTTGTTCGAATAGACGGAGACGGCATCAAATCAATGGATGGTGAAACAGCCCCTAAATTACTCCTTTGGAGCAAGACTAAATTCCTCCAAGGTGTCAATACTAAATTCCTCTACGGGGGTAACACTAAAATCCTCCACGGGGCTAATACTCGATTCCTCCATCGGGCCAAACTAAATCCTTCTACGGGGGCAACACAATTTCACCAGCAGCTCCGCAGAGCAGTCCTCGGGCCGTTTACAGCGAATATGATGAACCCTGAAATCGCGTGCGGTCCCTGGACTCACAGTAGGTACTGGTAATGAAAATGAACAAAGTCATGCAAAACCTGCTGCTCTCGTAAACGTTTTAATGAGATGAAATGCAGTTCGGGTCAGCGATAATTTAAATGGAAGACATTTGAGTTAAGTGGAGATAAGATAGAGCTTTTATTCCGCCACTGGCCTCTCGATAAAAATGTCTACTTTATTAGCCGCGGACAGCGCTCGGAATACTTCGATAAAGCTGCAGTACCTGTGTATTTTTAGGGGCCCGTAATATGTCCCACTGCTGGGCTAAGACCCCTTTCCCACTCTTCCCTTTTCTACAATAAAACGGAAAAAAGGCACAGATAGCTTCGTTGATCAGTCTGTCTGTAAGGCCCTTCTTCTCAAGATCGCATAGAAATATAAACTTTAAATTAATTATTTAATGCTCAGGTCTGTAATTCGTTGGTGGGATAAACCTGGGAATAAAGGAAATGAAATTTAGGATTTGGGAACAAGTCGCAAGTTAAGGAAATAATCCGAAAATCGTTGATCCGCTTATAGTAGCTAGAGTAGCTATAGTAGTGTAGTTATAGTGCAGTTAGCTGATAGTAATAGCACACACACACACACAAACATCACGCCCGTATTTCCAATTGGGGTAGGCAGAGCACACGAAACGATACCGCTTCGGAGCCACTTTTAGCAATTTTAGGTTTCAAGTTTGACAGAAACGGTACAATAGTGACAGGTTGCTAGCCAAAAAGTGGTCAAAATATTTATGTAAATTATCGCTATATAAAATACAAGTAAGTATCTCTTCCATGCAATAGACAGAACTAAGGAATATATTTTAGCAGGCGTGGTACAAATTCAGTTAAATACCTAAAAACTTATTTGCTTTTGTACAGAACCCTCAGTGTGTGAGTCCAAATCGCATTTGGCCAGTTTCTTTAAATTTAAATTATCGTTAATGCATAAATTTAGTAATGCGCTATCAAGAACCAATATCTTCCGGCCCTCGGTGTATCTACTTTTGAAATTATTTAAAAGTTTACCTGTTATTGAGTGTTTAATACATAACACAGGTATAGTCGTAGGTAAATGCCATCAGTCAAATAAGTGGTTATCAATTTTTAAACAAATTACATAACTATGAAATGAATATGTCGCTAAAGTCGAACTTTCAAGTTGACAGATACTTCAATTGGCTTTATTGTTTTTGATCAACTTTAGGATGGTAGACCACATATTTGGCGGATGGTACATTACAGACCAAGGGCAAAAACAACCGGCTTAGCGTATCTTCACTTCACTTCATCTCAGCCGTAGGACGTCCACTGTTGGACATAAGCCTCCCACGCAGACCTCCAGTTGCTTCGCTTGGCAGCGGCCTGCATCCACCGTGAACCCGCGGCTTTAACCAAGTCATCCGTCCATCTCGTTGGTGGACGTCCTACGCTGCGCTTGCCGATCCGCGGTCTCCACTCGAGAACTTTTCGGCACCAACGGCCAACGGCTATCTGTTCTGTGTCTATGTTAGCGTATCTAACTATAATTAGTTAGCCAAATTTGAACGATCTACCTACTGTTAGCCCATGGTAGGTTTTAGAATGTAATTTCGCACATGAATTTCGAAAAAGTCGGTGAACTGACTGGATTTGAACCGACAATCTTCTGTTAAGAAGCCATAGATCAAACTAGTAGGCTACCACGGCGTCTTCAACTCTACTGAGAATAGAATACCCTTCACTATTAATAAACGTCGTCTTGCATAAACACTTCGTTTAGATTCTAATCCGGTCTGCCTGCTAACTAAGCCATCGCGCTTCTTTAGTCTTAGACCGCCACTCATTTGCATTTAATCGTCCATTAAAAAGTCCTGCCTTGTTTGACAGTTCCTAGACTGCATATTTAGTATGAATATACTCGTATGGAAGTTACCGAAAAAGAAAGGTTTGAAAAATGGGAACATAACTACTTGCTACGCCTCACTGGAAAAGCGCCAGTGTCAAGTGTCGAATACTTGTCTTGTTCACATCAGGGGGGGGGGGGGGGTCAAGCTAGCCTCTACGAAATAAAAAAATTATACGCGGCCAAATAAGAACAGTGGCAAAGGCTCTACAGTATCGTGTTGTTTCTCTACATAATTATTAAGATGAGTATTGTTTGTTTGTTTGTTTATACTCTTTATTGTACAAAAGGAAAAACAAAAAGGTTACATAAAAAAAGGTATGTGTTAAGTACAAAGGCGGACTAATCCCTGCAGGGATCTCTGCCAGTCAACCTTTGAGTGGTAGAGGATTGCAATCAGGATTTAACCCACAGTATTCCTAGTCAATATAGTTCGAAGAATATACAAGTTGAAGTGCCCACGGGCAGGCCACATTCGCTCGAAGAACATTGCAGGTTGGGGGAGAAAAGTCCTCGAGTTGCGACCACGAGCCGAAAGACGAGACGTTGGCAGTCCTCCCACGACTGACGACATCGCGAGAATTAAGGGCAACCGGTAGATGCTTGTGGCGAGTTGTCGTTCATTGTAGCGCTCTAAGGGGTAGGTCTTTGTTCAACAGTGGACGTCTTCTGGCCGATGATGATGATGATTTCTAGTCAAACAGTCTTACACTGGGCCAACCAGTCACTCCTTTATCCGGACAAACCCACAACGGCTATGGAAGGTAATAATAATCTTAATTAATAGCATTCCTTACCACTTTGATGTCTATCGACGCGGGTATAAAGCTGGCCACGAATAATTACAAGATTGTAAAACAAAACTATTAAGAGAGAAATAAAATCGGGCGAGTGAGCTTTCAATGACGACTAATGAATGTCCGCGTTTTGTTCCTTTTAGATGCGCCTGCGCACGTACGGATCACTGGATGCGGCCGGTTATTAATTTAGTGAAAAAAACTTTTTAAACATTTTAAAACTCTTTTTTTGTTTATTGACTAGACTCTGTGCCATCTACCAATTACTATTACTACATAGGCAGTCAGTATTTTTCAAAAAGTATATTTCTGCTTAAGTACAAGTATGTATCATCAGCCAAATGTGGTCTACCACCCTAATGTTAATGAATGTTAAGCCTTATAGCATTGCGGATAAACATGGCAATACATGAGTATGTCATGGTCTTAATTTTGATGAATTTAGGCTATGGCAATACTGTCACAATTGTCAAATGACTCCGGTTCTGTTCATTTCCTCCATCCGTGATGTAAGCATGTGAAACCGACTTGTCCTTTGTTCAATAAGTGTTTTGTGGAACTCCATCGTCTCATATCAAATGTACCTAATCAAATCAGTATTGTCCAGCTTCAGTATATCGCGTGAAACCATATCGAAAATACAAACTGAGACATGGATGCACAGAAAAACCAGAAAAAGAGACCAGCGCTGGGAATCGAACCCAGGTCCTCAGCAATCCGTGCTGCGTGCTATAACCCCTAGACCACCGCTGGACAGGAATCTAGACACGATTTTTTCCTATGCATACATATCTCAGGTTGCTTATTTCTACTACCTACGCTACTTAAGCAGCAGCACTAGCGACATCTGTGTTTCGTCGAGAAACGTCACATTCTTTCGGAACTAACTGCTCCCCCAGACAAGAGATGTCGCTACTAAGCAATCAAGTAATGGTTGTTTTTTTGGAATCTTTTTGTATTTTTTATTCAGTATAAGAAATGTTTGAAATAAAAGATTCCCTGGCCAGGGGAAGCCTTCACTTCAATTACACAAAGTTAAATTATAAGGAAAATAATTATAATAAAATACACAGAAAAACACAAAAGTTAAATATCGGAGAACTTACCAAGTCTGGGCGTATGGAGCTTTCGAGAGAGCTGTTTAGTGTAGTGTGAGCTGTTGAATGTGTGTTTTACAGCTGTGCTTCAGCTTTTAAGGGCGAGAATATTACAGTTAGAATTCCCCCGGTCACAGCTGATCGACAGCACCCCCCTTGGCCGACAAAAACGGTCAAGGGTGAGTTGATTATAGATATATTTAGTCGTACAAACTCGTGTAGTAAATGAGTGTAATAAAATGCCTACTTTTATAAAATAATTAAGTAAATAATAAATAAATATTAAATACATATTATTACGTAAATAAATGAGTCAAGGGAAAACTACGGTGGCGACCTCTAGAGTTCGTCCGTCATTCTGCTCAGAGATCCCTTATTGAAGTAAGCGCCATCTAGCTTACACTGAGCTAACTAAGATGTCAGCGATCGCCCATGTGCATCGTGACAGTATCTACCGAATATATAAAGCGATGTCGTGATATCCTGGCTGTATTATTTCTCGCCTGCTGACGCTCCCCGCTCATCTGCACAGCATGCCGCTCTGCTACACCTAATACCTTAAAGTTGACAATCGTTTGCATGTCAATTCTATTCTATTCAAATTTAGGAGAAAGTGGCTCCATACATTTTTTGATGATTCTGCCAGTGTTGAGGTTGACCGAGACACGGCGAGTAGGTAGTACGACGTCTTGTTCGGTAATCTGCCAGTTTTCGGTAGGATAACTACCAGTTACTATCTGCAATGAGGATACACTAGGTTTCAAGAACTAATCAACAAATAATATGAATGAAATGATATGGATGTGGGAGGAAGATATGATATGATATGACAGTTCACTACAGGTAATAATAAATTGAAACAAGAATGAACATAAAAAAACTACTGCATTTATAATTTTATTTTATTTTTAGTTAATAAGGTAACGGCGCCTATTACCGTGGTACTTAAGGAAGTTTTCAAATGAGTCCCAAAAATTAAGGGTATCAAAGCTCCTTAACAAATGAGAATATTTTTTTTATTTAAGAGCGGTTATTGAACTTTCAGTGTCGTAACTTTTTGGGCTCGTTTTAGTTATTAGTATTTGTTAAAATAATTATTGAAATCAAAATACCCAAATCTTCTATTACCGTGGTAATGGACAGGATGTGATCCTATTACCGCGAATTGAGCTTCTATTACCGAGGGTATAAAAAACAGCAATTTTTTACCATCGGTAAAAGGAACCCGACTCATGATTTGGAGCTTAATACCGAGGGATTAAAAAAAGGTAATGGCTTTGGTTCTGTATATTATATTGTACACCAATTTTTTTTTTGAGAAAATTAAATTAAAAACTAAGGTATGATTCGAATAGTGTATCCAGCCCACTATATTTTTTATGCTTATGCCACCAGTAATAGTTTGATGTATGGCATGCTGAGTAAAAGTCACAACTTTATCAAAAAAATCTGCACTTACGGTACCCTAAATGTGAATTATTTTAACAGAAAAATAAAATGTCACTCGGTAATAGGTACTTCTTTTAGAACCTATTACCGACCCAAAGACAATTGAATGGGTCGGTAATAGATTCCCATACATTCTATTACCGAGGGTTATGCGATCATACCATCGTTAATTGGCTTAATTTGGAGTATTGTAAAGTCTAATTCCGACCCATAAAAACAATAGGATAGAGTTGTGTTTGCATTACAAATCAAAAATACTTATTACATCCTTGGCATGTAACCAAAATTACATAACTGGTAAGTAAATATAAAATTTCATCGCAATATTTAAACAACTTGGCAAAATAACGGTTTCTATACAAACTACAAATTCAGTATTGAAGTTTTTGCTAAAAATTAAGAGTTTGTTAATACTTTTCATACCACGGAAATAGTTTTTTAAAAGCGTGAATAGATCAAGATTGGAATAACTGTAACAAATTATATAAACGATAATTTATACCAGAAATAAAGCATGAAAAACCAAAATCACCACTTTAAGTATTACCGTGGTATACCACGGTATTTACAATCAATAGTTAAAAATGGCGGCTATCACCGCTGTATTTTATTTTCCATTTTAATCGTATTTCCGGGCCAAAAAATACACAAAAAGTATTCAGAACTCGTACAAAAAACTATAAAAAGCCATTTAAAAACCATCACATTAGTTCAATTGCCATAGCTATTTTGTAAAACACTAAATAAGATTCGAGTCTGCTTGTATGTGGTGTCACGCGTTAGTATGGCAAATCCTCTTCCGTCGGTGCCATTTCGGAAAATCAAGAATTGCGAGATCTTTGATTCATTCACATACACTAGCGCTCATAGATCCGTGAGTCGACTAAATAAGCTTTTATCGTGTAAAATATTTTTTTTAAGAAATCTATCGGTTTGATTATAAAATGCGTATTTTAAATTGCCGCGGTGATGGCCGTCGATTTCGATACCCCCGGTAATAGGCGCCGTTACCTTATTTGTCTAATATTTCACATAATGGAGAGAACACTAAAGTAAGAAGAAAATTAATATTAATAGGACGAATAATAGCACGAAGGAGGATATCATATAGAGGAACAGATATTTTGGACATTTCAAAAAAATATGTTCCAGAGTGCCATCAGCCAAACCACATTTACACGTTTGCATGTCATAAAACAATAATGCCAATAGACTTAATCACTGGCACTTGAGGTATCCCATCCTAGGCCTCTGGTGTTGCAGATGTTTATGGGCGGTGGTGATCTCTTACCATCAGGAGATCCAGTTGCTCGTTTGCCATCCAGTCGAATAAAAAAAAAAGACTGTCTGTCAACTTAAAAGTTCGACTTTAGCGACATATTAATTTGATAGGAACTTGTCAAAATTGATAGACCACTTTTTTGGCTGATGGTACGTACAGTACATACAAAATAGTCAAATACCGTATTCAGTCTGTACCACATAAAGCTAGCCCGCAACTGATGTATGTTTGGTATAGAGATAGTTTGAGACTCTGGGATATAGGATAGTTATCTTCCGGAAAACAAAGTAGTTCACACGGGATAGCAATTAGTAAACGAAAAACGGACAACAGTAATACTTTATGTTTTTTATTTATTTTTTGGTTCTGCGCTTCCAGTATTTGTGATATCCGTGATCCAAACCGAATCGTGCGCCGGAACAGTGACGTAAGCCATTTTTTATCCAATAAAAAATCTTGAGCGTTAATATCGATATCTGTTTAAATATTTCGAGCTTATTGAAGTTTTTGCTGAGACTTTAATAGAAACTTGTGGGGCGAAGCTACAATCAACCTTTTGTGATGACGTTTGAGGTCAGAGGCCATTCGTAAGACGGATGGTGAAAAGTAATTCATATTAACGGTGACCTGTCGTTTCGCCGGGTTTAGTTACGCAGATTTTTGTTTCGCAGAAAACTATTGGCAGACATTTCTTTTAGCCGAGCAAACGAATACACTAAAATAAATAAATATCATGGGACACTTCACACCAATTGACCTAGTCCCAAACTATGCAAAGCTTGTACTATGGATACTAGGCAACGGATAAGCATAGTTATATATAGATAAATACATACTTAAATACATATTGAACATCCACGACCCGAGAACAAACATTCGTATTTTTCATATGTTCGGCTTACTGTCTCATAAGCCAACTATATAGTCTGCTAAAAGTTAAGTTACGAAACGTTAGTCTGCGAAAGAATATATCTACGAACAAATCTATCGGCATACCTATGTTACTCGGCGAAATATTGTCTACCAGTCAATTATTTGCGTAAAAATTGTCGTTGAATCATTAGGTAACCATATTTAACCCGTACTGTATTTTGTATGGTCCGTATTTTGACGAATTTGAAGTAGCCAGTTTAACTTTATTAAATCACAATCAGTTTTTAGGGTTCCCTACCCAACTGATCGAAACGGAGCCCAGTATCCAGTCTCTCTGTCAAACATGTTTAAAAAAATATTGGAAAACAAAGGAACGAGAAGCCAGGGGTCAGGTTTTTGACAAAAAATTGTACCTAACTCTACCTTTGACTTGTTTTGTTTTTAGAAAAATATGGCTCTGGACAATTTCGCCAGTGTCTAGTAGGTTTTGCCGTTGTACGTTAAAAAAATCTAGAAAACGAAATATGGGAGGTAATGTTGGATGAACGATGACAGCGCCAATCTTGAAAATACTTAGTAACGTTAAAAATTGTCGGCATCGATTGTGAAAGGAAATAAACCCGATAATCTTTCTATTTCTTTCATTAGTAGTATTATGGCTTTTATGTAGGCTGCTATGCGCTATTTATTTTGACAGCTATGCACAATTATGAACCGACTTCGAAAAAGGAGGAGGCGTTACTTCTACCTTATACTTAGGAAAAGTACAACAAACGAAGAAAGCTAAGTACCCAAGGATTGCCATTCGAAAGACCCGTCGACTCCTAATTATTTGGCCTGGTTCATATCGAACAAGTATTTTTATGATAGGGAGAAAACGAGCAGGTGGCACTTCTGATGGAAAGCAATCACCGCCGCCAGTGGACACCCTGACACCACATGGACGCCTTTTTATAAAAAAGTATTCTCGTTTTTTAAAGATCACCACCATCTTGCTCGCTAATCCTGCTGTGAAGCAGCAGTGCTTGCACTGTTGTGTTTCGGCGTGGAGAGTAAGACAGCCGGTGAAATTACTGGCACTTGAGGTATCCCATCTTAGGCCTCTAGGTTGGCAACGCATCTGCAATCCCCCTGGTGTTGCAGGTGTCTATGGGCGGTGGTGATCTCTTACCATCAGGAGACCCACTTGCTCGTTTGCCATCCAGACGAATAAAAAAAAAACCAAGTTCTAGCGGTCTCGAAATACTTTCGCTGCAAGCTGATTCCAAAGTTTCACATGCGTGGTAAAAAGTTCCACAAGAAACGAACTTTAGTAAAACGCCAGCTATTGAGATGGTGAGGGTGAAAAGAAAGTCGGATTCGAGTGGTGCGATGGAGAAACATGGTGTCTCGCTCAAGGCTAGTGCCTTCCGTAAGTTCTTCAAAATCGCCGAATTTGTGAGATTTATTCGACACGTTGAATTACGAGCAACGCACGAGGGCACTAATGCTAGCTCGCCCGCAATCAACCGCACACCGTAATCAAATTGTACCACAAAAAAATATCAAAATCATCGGCGGATAATACCGGGAACATCACGAGCGGGTGCGTTCCGCTTGGGACCAAGATAAAGACGACTATCACCACTATTACCCACAGCGTACGCTGAGTATCCCCTCCCCCATCCGACATCCCCTTTGCCACAGCAAATTTTAGTGTTGTGTCTAGTTATTAGGGTTCCGTACCCAAAGGGTAAAAACTGAAACCCTATTACTAAGACTTCGCTGTCCGTTCGTCCGTCTGTCTGTCACCAGGCTGTATCTCACGAACCGTGATAGCAAGCTAGACAGTTGAAATTTTCACAGATTTTGTATAACTGATTGCTATAGCAACAAGTACTAAAACAGAACAAATTAAATATTGAAGGGGGCTCTCATACAACAAACGTGATTTTAAAAGAAAGAAAGAAAATAATTTATTTATAACAGCAATGACACATAATAAGTAAAAATAACAATAGGAAATGTTGCCGCTATAAAAAGGTCCCGGCTCAGCATATCGCTGGTTGAAAACCAGCACTGGTCTTCCGCCGGGCCACAGGAGAGTGCAATTACGGAAAGTCACACAAAACAAATCAAAGTGAAATCAAATACAAAAATAGCTACGAGACTAAAATATAAGTTGGCTGTATAGCCCACATTATCATGGCAACAGTACATGGCAGTTTTATGCCGTGTTTTGCTTATGTCTATGAATGTTGTAGGTGGTGAGTGTTGTAGGTGGTACGGAACCCTTCGTGCGCGAGTCCGACTCACACTTGGCCGGTTTTTTTTTACTATAAATTAGTAAGGTAAAAATTAAGATTTTTATCGTATTACAAAAAAAACATGTTTTAGTATTTTTATTTGCCCTCCCGCTCCAGACGTGTAAAATCGGCAACTAGTCGGCAACCGAAGCTGAGCTAAACTGCGACATAATTATTGTCACTTCAACATTATTTCCCATAATATACATCCCAAACGTCAGAGCAAAACGGAACGCGCCACCAAGACACCGCCATCGCCACAAAAAAATGTAAAAAACAAAATGGAGGCACCGAGCTTTGTGGCCGCCGCCATCACTGCGTCCATTACAGCCGCTCGTAATTACCAGTCATTAGAGCTCCCGTGAGGGAAATTAATGCGGCTGCAAGAGATATTGCCTTTTAATATCTTCACATTGGCATTCGGGATGCGTTGGGTTTGGATAACGTCTTGATGCTGGTATCGCTCTGTTTGTAGATGACGCAAAGATGACGGGTAAATGGGGTCTTTGCGGAAGTAGTTAGGTAGTTAGTTTTTTTTAGGATTTTGCGGAAGAAAGGCAAAGGCTTAATATCCCATACAACCATTGGTTGAAGTGTAGTAGGAAACTGTTATTAATTGTATTGTATGAAGTAAAATAATAATTTGTTACTGTAGTCATCATCCATCATCATCCCAGCCTATATACGTCCCACTACTGGGCTCAGGCCTCCTCTCAGAACAAGAGGGCTTGGGCCATAGTTCCCACGCGGGCCCAGTGCGGATTGGGAACTTCTCGCGCACCATTGAATTGCTTCGCAGGTTTGTGCAGGTTTGAGGTTTCCTCACGATGTTTTCCCTTCACCGCAAAGCTCGTGGTAAATTTCAAATGTAATTCCGCACATGAATTTCGAAAAACTCAGAGGTGCGAGCCGGGGTTTGAACCCACGACCCTCTGTTTGAGAGGCGATAGGTCAAACCACTAGGCCACCACGGCTCTTTTATCTTGTTACTGTAGTAGTTGTACAATTTTTCTAGCGTTCTTTTCATTAATTATTTACAATATCAATAATTTCGGGATAAATGTTAGGTCCTTCATTTTATTTAGTAAAACACCAGTAGGTATCTGTGGCTGCACTGCCATCAATCATAACTCGCAATTTAGTACTAACGGTTTAATCACAGCATGATGTGGCAAATATACTATTGGGTTTTGTATGTCTATTTTGTTGGTAGACTGATGGCCTAAAGAGACATATTCAAAGTTAAACTATGTCAAATTGTATTAAAATCCGTGAAGGCGTTATTGCGTGATTGGCTGACAAACTAGTAGGTAAAAATGTAAATTTTTATCATTATTAATATTAGTTTTGCAGGTGGTAGGACCTTGTGCAAGGTCCGCCCGGATTGCAAACAGCATCTTGCTGGCTAATCCTGCCGCGCTGCTGTTGTGTTTCGGCGTGGAGAGTAAGACAGCCGGTGAAATTACTGGCACTGGAGGTATCCCATCTTAGGCCTCTAGGTTGGCAACGCATCTGCAATACCCCTGGTGTTGCAGATGTTTATGGGCGGTGGTGATCTCTTACCATCAGGAGACCCACTTGTTCGTTTGCCATCTTGTCGAATAAATAAAAAATGTCAAGTCAAAGCCACCGCAAGTAAGTTATTTATAAACTTTAATAATTCGCATGTTATTTTGCAAGCCTCATGAAAATGGACAAACGGTACTAAAAGATGTAATAGCAGAGGCCTGCCGCGTCTTATGGCGACTGATTGTAGGAATTTTAGGTCTGAAAGAACTAAAATAACTGGTTTCCAATCGTTCCAGTTGCTAATTAGATTACTTATGTAGGCTGAAAAAGAATTGCTTTCAAAGGCTAAAATTGTACGTAGTTGTTCTTAAAGTAATTATTTTTACATGACAACTCGCGTATGTAGGTTTTTGTTAGTTCGATGTCGGTATTTTTTATAATTTTACTGAGGTACTTGATGCCTATAAGACAGTACGGTGCTTTCCGAGCAAAATCCATAGCATTGATACATAGCAATTTTTTACTGTCATGTGATGTACAACAACTGTTGCACTATTGCCACACAACGTGTAGAACAAGCTCGAGTACCTACCTACTGCTATAGCCGTAGTTTAATTTTGTATGAAAAATAAATACCTACTGTCATTCCAGTACATTCCATATCTTGGGTACCGCCGGCGAACGTGTTAAGTAGATTTACATGCACTTACATAAAAGTAGCCTAAATCTCACCTAGACGATCGATCTATTACCTCACGATCTATCACCATTCATCACCCATTCATCACCATTATTCAACTTACCTTTGAAATTGGTTTTAATGATATTCTACGTTAGGTATTTTAATTACAAATTTGATCAAAGATGCCTTGAATAGTTTTTGCCATCGACATTTACCTCTAACAAACATCTAGGTATGAGTTTAACATAATTTCGAACACGCAACGCCCAACCGTCCGCCGAAAAGTAAGATTGGGTTAGCTATTTAAGTGGCCATTTAAATAATAGCCAACCAGAAGGTTGTTATCACATAGTGATCCCACGCGGCGGCGGATGCTTTAGCGTTATTATGTGTCATCAGGCTGAGATTTGGCGTCACTAAAAAATAATTAGCCCTTCAACAAGCCGGCGAGCTGTTTACACCGCACGTACGACAACTGTGCCGTGAACGTGGTACGCTGGCTTCTAATATCAAGTAAGGGTTGATATTTTTGTAAACACATTGCTTTTTAATAGAATTCTCTTTCTGCGACTAAAGAGGAGAATTGATTTAGTTATAACTAGAGTTGAGTGTGATCCCCCTTGCTACGAGTATAAATAAATAAATAAATATAACGGGACAATTAACACCAATTAACCTAGTCCCAAAGTAAGCTTAGCAAAGCTTGTGTTATGGGTACTAAGCAACGGATAAATATAATTATTTAAAATTATTAAAATTATTAAATTATTTATAGCCAGCGAGCCATGGAGCGCAGCATGCTAGGTTTAAAACTCGTCGATCGGATCCGGAACACCGCCCTGCGCTCCATGACCCAAATCACTGATGTAGGTCGATCGGCGTCTAAGCTGAAGTGGGACTGGGCTGGCCATGTTTGCCGCATGCCAGACGAGCTTTGGGCCAAGATAACTACCGAGTGGATGCCCACCAACTCGAAAAGGCGACCTGGCAGACCTAGGCGGCGATGGCGGGATGAACTGGACTTCTTCTTGAAGGACTGGCCCTTGTATGCAGGGGACAGAGAGCAGTGGAAGTATTGGGGGGAGGCCTTTGCTCAGCAGTGGGACAGAATAGGCTAACAATAATAATAAAATAATAATTATTATTTATAATTATTTTTAGTATAAAGCCGGACCCGCTCTAGCTCCCAAACAGATGAACCGATGTAGCTTCTTTCAATCGAAAGCTAATTTAATTGATGGTTCTTGGCTCAGTTTCATTAAAAATCTGTTTAGCCGTTTAATATTGAACTTTGGAAAGATATAGAGGCGGAATTTTTCAACTCTTCTAACTCAAAGTCAAAATCGTGAACGTGTCGTACGATAAAGTGAAGTTCTGTGGTGTAGTCGACGTGGTGTAATTTGTGCGCCCGAGTGTTTTTGTGGCGGACATTGTCATTCCGAGCCCGAAATTTCCAGCTAATAGACCAAAGCAATGGTTTTTGTCGCTAGATGACATTTCGACCGGCATTTTTAACGGAGGCTTTGGAAAAAGAACTCTCGACATGTTGTTGATTACGCTTTTTGGGCTATAATTAGAAAATAACTATACAATTGTCGGCTGTAAGAGATTCCAGGATTTTTTGATAGAATGCCGCGACCTTACATTGACGGTAGTGATTTTAAAAATCGATCCATGGTCCATACACTCCTTATTCGTCAGATCAAGTAATATCAGGTACCCAGTCAGAAAATTGAACTGCGCATTTCCAGAACTTCTTTTTTCATTTTATGCTAAACTGGCAAAGCTGGTGGTTCGCGGCGCGCGCGCATCCAGTCATTCTGCCGCGAAGTGACAGGACAGTCAGCCGCGCGGCTTGCTTTGTAAAGGCAGAATTAGGGATGTCAACTATAAGTCGAACTCGTATCGTATAAATACATTTATTTTATATAAGACTATATGGTCAGCTGCTGGGAAAACGGCTCTTGCGAACTAAGTTCAACAGATTCAAAGAAAATCCTCATTAGAGGTCTGAATTTAGGGGAGAAATCCGAAGCAAGTGCTCCCCCCCCCCGCTACAACAATGGTTTCAAAAAAGCTTTTATTCTCAAACAGTTTTTATCTCCTTGAGAGCCTTCACTCCATCGTTGCAGCTGGGGTGAACTTCATTTTGAATATGACTTTCAGTGTCTTTCAGTAAATATTGTATTTTAAAAGAAAAAAAAAACATCGTTGTATTTATACTTCCGCTTCTGTTTCCGTTTTTGATAAAAACTTATTATATCTATTTCTGTTTTTGTTTCCATTATGACACTTCCGTTCACTACCACGTTTCGTCGCTAAACATAGATAACTCGGTATTAACTTTAACTTAAGACTAAATTATTTACCTGTGAGTAGTGGCAACCCTTTCTCAAAGTAAAATTGAATGTACAAAGCATTCATCGTGCGGACAATTTGAGTTCGGAGCGGCGTGACAATCGCGCTGACAGCACGCGGAGATTGAACCCTGTCGCATTACAGCATTCGCATGACCATATCCGTGGCTGAATAGGGTAGTTGACACCACCATCCACAGCCACCATCGTCATCATCTCAAATAAATCCCTAAGTAACTTTTTTATTACTTATTTTATTTTGAAAAAAATGACCTTCAGCCAAGTTTGTTGCTGCGCATTCTTCTTTGCAATGATGGTCTTTCCGAAAGCGATGGTAGTTTAAAAAAAAGGCCAAGAGCGTGTCGGACACGCCCGAAATAGGGTACCGTAGCTATTGCGAAAAAAATCAAGTAATATTTTACTAAGGACTTCGTATTTTGAATGGAACATTATTCCAAGATTAGGTATATTTTATACCTTAGGCTGCTAATTACTCTTAGACTACTAATAATTCTCAAGAAAACTTATCCGTTATAGTTTTCCTTGTAAGTAAGTTTGCAGATATACTTAAGTACAATACTACTAGCATAATGAATTTTTTCAGATTTTTCCTCCTGAATATTTTACAAAAAAATCACTGAATCGAAAAATCGTTTTAGCAACCCCCTAATGGTTTTAAAAGACCTATCCAATGATACCCCACACTACAAGGTTGGATGAGAAAAAAATCACCCTCACTTTACGTCTATATTGTCGGCATAGTTTACATATATATTCGTGCAAAATTACAGCTTTCTAGCTTTGATAGTCCCTGAGCAAAGCCGCGGACGGACAAACAGACAGACATGGCGAAGCTATAAGGGTTCTGTTTTTGCCATTTGGGAGAGCTTTATGCAGAATAAACGCTTTGAATTTTAAATTATTTGTGATTATTTCGTTTAATTATTCCTTAAACATGAGATTATTTTCATGTTTTTAAATTTACAGAGCAATCTTATCAACTGTAATGCTGTAAAATTTCATCACAGTCAGTCGGAAAACGTCTGCTGCTTAACACAAGAGAACACAGGTCTACCTTAGATCTCCACAATGACCTGCAACATGCTACTTGCATCCATCTCCTTATATGTTTTAATAAAAAAGTACCTAAGTAGATATGTGGATGTTTTATTATAGGATTATTGATAAAATAATAATGCGCTTTCATTTCCACAAGAGGATTTCTGACCAAAGAGCTTTATTTATTTTTATAAAATATAACCTATCTCTAAGGCAAAGGCTGAAGGCCATACAGCCTAGTCTCATATGACACAGATGTTTTATAAACATTCTGCTGTTTATTTTCCATTTATTTTTTACCTACAACTTAGTGATACCTATCCAGATCGCATTTTCACAACACGTCTAAAAAAAAAAATTAAACAGAAGCTATTTTTGAATGGTCAAAAGTTATCACGTAATTAGCATAATGATGCACAATTTAAAAGCTTAAAGGCTTAATTAATGCTTAACCTTTAAAGCTCCATTAGCAATCGATTCGTATGGGCATTAGGCGATAAGCGAATAATTATCGGCAGGTGAACTTGAAAAACAATGCGGGGAGACAAAGAAATATAGTGTATTAAAATAGTAACCTACCTATGATAAATTACAAACTTACACATACATATACAAATAGATTTAAAAAAAACTTTTTCAGCTGCTGTAGTAAACTTTTATTTGCTCACCTATTGTCCTCGACTCCGTCCGCGTAGATTTCGTTTATCGATATCCCGCGGGAACTAAGGCAATTTTCTGGGATAAACACTATCCTATGTCCTTCCCCGCACTGAAAAAAAAAGATTTGCTAACAGTAACAATAGTAGATTGTACAACGAGAGCGTTAAACGAGCAATTTTACCCGAGACGTTCATATAGCCACCCGAGCCGGTACAGCGAGGGTGGATAGACACGTCGAGGGGAAACTGGGTTTTGCTCGAGTTTTACACTCTGCTTTTCACTTCGACAATTGTTCCCTTACTATGTAACTTTTATTGTTCATGCATTATTATATAATTATAAATTTATTTATCTGTTTTGATTGAGTTTTAGTTTTATATTCATTAAAAATTATTAAAAAACATATGTATAAACTTCTTTGTCTTAGCTTAGACGAAGATTTTATTTTATGCACCAGAGCATAAAAACTAATTTTATGTGGTCTAGATCTAGCATAAATACGAACTTTAAGAGCATGAGAAATAAAAAAAAATGTTACTTTTAACATAACTTTACTACAAAACTAAGGCCTACGACTATAGTAGCTAAAAGTTAGGTGATGTCTTACAAAATCATGCAATATTAGCATTATTTTGGTTCCTAATTAGTAAATTTTGGCTCAACGTCAAGTGCCTAACTAGGTAGTTCAGCAATCCTTTTTTTTTCAGTGCGGTTTAGTCGTGACAAGATAACAAACAAACAGACTTAGAAACTTTCGCATTATAATATTAATGGGCTTTTGCTTTGTCTACCGTCTCATGTGGAAAAATGATGCATTTGACACTTTTCGGAGATATTCGTTACATATTATTATTTATTAATTCAGTATTTCTATGAAACTTCTTGCTAAATTTCATAATTTTTCAGTCAAACTACACAACGTAGGATTTATTTTACTATTTCAGATACGGAACCCTAAAACTGCAAAATATAGTAATTTAAGATTATTTTTAAAGCTCATTCATTACCATTAGAACTTACCTTAGCTATAATTTAGCTAACTTGGCCAAACCGTCTAATCAGGCCTCAACTCATTAAAGACCGCGCTTTGCTCTCTATATTGATATTGTGAATTCATTTAAATACATAAGCGAACTTGTATACGATACCTGAATACCATTCGCGCATAGCCGGGTTCCTTCCAATCGAATGGCAGCATGAGTTCCGCGTAAATCAGTTTCGTACCACTATAAGTAAGTAATCTATGTCCGTACTCCCGCCCGCTACATAAAACTTTATTGACGTAGGTAGTTTTAGAGCATGACAAACACAAGTGAGACCCCATATTTGTATTTATTTCCCCTACTCAATCTGTAACGAAGTTAAGTAAGATTTTAGAGTTGATGTTTGTTGATGGATATTGTAGAGTGGTTTAAACTGGATTACCTACACTTCATTGGTGTGTACCGTAATCTACTAAAATCTATGAAAACATGATTAAATATTATTGTGGATGACAATAGGTACATAATCGTAAGATATACTTATTGAGCGGCATTTTTGCCCTAAAATGTATGCAGAAATAGGTGATTTTGTGTGATGTTTTGGGTGATTTTTCTTTTCTCATTTTATTAGTTCTATGGTCAAAAGAGATAAGTACGTTTTATTATTTCTTTCGACCCGTAGTTTCGACCAGTAAAAGTATGCGGAAAATGTTCGTTTGTTATTAACTTTATCAAACAGCTGCATGCGCGTTGTCCGGTTGGTGTGACCCAACCGAGGAGCATAGCGGCATTTTATAATTAAATTACGATAAATGTCAGCGAGATAAAGCCAGAATTTATTACAGCGGCCATTCGCGCGACATCCGCCGCTCGCTTTGAGGACGATATCGGACGGAAAATGATTCATGTAATTAAATTAGGAGGTAATTAGATGCAGATGGGTTCACGATGGTGACATTGTTTCCCGTGAACTTCCAGGGGTAAGTAAAATGTCCATACTACGCGAATACGACTACCTATTCTACTCTTCTCAACATTATTCGAGTTTTTATTGCCCAAATTTACATGGTACAGTCACCAGCAACAGTATCTGACACAACAAAGTGTGCATAAATGTTCCTAGGGCCGGTAGGACAGATATTTTCACGTTTCACCCAGCATCTGTCCTACCCTTGACCGGGGTAGAGCGAGATTGTCTTATGGTGCCCTTTGGTCGAAGGTTTTTACACCCCTCTATTAGTGCCTCTCAAAAACAGCAATCAAAAAGAAATACAAACATTGGAGCATAGAACCTCCTCCTTTTTTGAAGTCGGTTAAAAATATGTTGTTACCTGTCACTACAGAATCATCACGCCGGCTGTCATCACGATAATATCACTTTAATATCTCTAGGCTTAAAAATAATTAAGCAAAAAACAGACCGAATGACAAACTTATATATAACTCATTAATTGTCATAATATCCAGTCAGGCACCACAGGGGCACTGGTCGCAAAATGGATTATGGCCCCTGTTGCGAGCCATTTATTGAATATCTTAAAACAGTATAATGGTGTTTACACTATACTCGTACAGTCACCAGCATTAATATCTGCCACAGCGGAGCGTGCAAAAATATCTGACACGTCCTTCCGGCCCTAGAAATAGAGTCGTATCAGATATTTATGCACGCTTGTTGTGTCAGATATTGGTGCTGGTGACTGTACTTAGAAGAAAACTAAGTAGGTAGGTTAGGTTAACCCTTTAAACGTCAAGAACACCTCTAAAGGTGTAGTACCTAAGTATGACGTCGTGCCTACAACGCCAACAACGCCTAACTAAAGTGTCAGAGCTATTGGCTTTACGTGTGACTGATCACACAAAAAAATCTACATAAAAAAATACAAAAGATAGTTCTTGAATCATGTTCACTTTAGTGCACACGGGTTTTGCGAACCAGGAAAACATCTGTTATTACCTAGCCTAGCAAAATGTATAGCATAGACCTCCCAAGATACATTCCATGGCATCAAAACAATACTAGGAAATGATTTCACCGTAGCATCACCGCTTCCTCGAATGACTTAACCGAAGGTTCCACAAAGGGTTCAAATTTTAACTCTACAAAGTTATCAGTGCTGTTATGGCGGCGCTGCCTTCCTATGATTAGAAGAGCATCAGTATGAGAAGATGTTAGTTCTGCATTTTGCCACCGGTATAGATAAGTTGGTCGTCATAGGAACCTAATTTGTGTGATCATTCTAAAGGCACGGATCCGCTTCCTGTCCAGTTCTTTGCTCTCATTCCGACTAGAAAACAACAGATTTTGTGCCGTAAAAAATGTTGACAATTTAAATTGTAAATTTAGTAAAATATGGTATTTCCGTCAAATAGGTACTTCTAATAATTCTCTACCTACCCTACATTTCAAGAACAACATACTCGTAAGTATTGCTATCTTTGGGTTAGTGACTGTAGAACTTTCTGTTGAAGTTTCCATCTGACTCAATGGAAGCGAACTCTAAGATAGGTAGGTTGTTCTTTCTTACATTGTCTTTTATCCCAAAACACTTATGGGCAGGAAGTAGGAGTTGCTAATTCAAAACAGTTCGCTTTTTAATGGGACTTTTATGCGTATAATGGTCGTTTCAACATCATCTTCGTCATTCACAAATCGTCATTGAATTATAAATTGCCGTATTAAAGTGATGCGATAGACCACACTTGAAGCCCGTGTTTCTCCTTGTTTTGAGTATTTTTTATATAAAAATAACGTTAGCAAAAGTTACGTGCTACCTAAATGTCCTAAATATGTGCGCATTTTCCACACAACATGGAAAAAAAGGATCGCTAGATTTACTTAACGTTCAGTGGCTAAATTTAAATTTAGAACACCCGACAACACATACCATTACTGATATAAGTACCTACAACTACTGAATAATGTACTACCTTAGTGTAAGTACTACATATTTTTAGAAAAGTCGGATCTCGATCGGATATTACATGAGTGACATTTTCATATCCATTCATATATATGGAATATATTACTTATATTATTCTGCCATGGCCATTTATAGTTTAAATATATTACCTAAGTTTGAAATAATTAATAGTAATAAAACATTACAAACTTTATTCGTTTCAGTATACATTTTTAAAAACTCACTAAACATATTTTTTTTAATACTACAACTTCAAATGTCAACTGGCCAAAAACAAAACGGTAGGTACTTCTACCCTACTTTTCGGATAAAATACGATGGAAAAACGATATATGCACACTACACCTGTACTTTAGGGGTTTAATTATTCAGGTAATTCAAGATCAAGAGACAAATCCGCCGCGATCAGCAGGGCTACTACGAAACTCGAAACTCGAAGTTCGTGTCGTGCGGTCCCTCTGACACTTATACTGTTTAATACGAGAGCGAGAGGGACGGTACCATACGAACTTCGAGTATCGAGTTTCGCAGTAGCCCTGCAGGTCGATCTTTAACAACAATTACAACATGGACAACGTTACGGACTCGCGGTTGTATTTCATCCGCTTTCGGTGAACAATAATAATCGACGCTGCATTGAATGGGAGATAAATTACTCACGCTGCCATAGGGTTGCCGCTTTAGCGGTAATGTCGATATCGATAGAAAGATCGATTTTTGTCTTATCAAAATATGTATATTCGATCTATTTTGGTGCCTTACTTACATAACGTCTTCAGTGTCGACAGCGCATATACGCATTTTTGTGATCTCTTCGCCTAGCTAGGCCTTATCACGTCACATCACCGCCTATACCTACCCCAATATTCCCACGGGATCCATGTAAAATCCCGAAATCTTCACACCTTACTAAGTGTAGACATAGAATTTTACATTAGTGTTCTTTATACGACACTAGCTGTTGCCCGCGGCTTCGCCCTCGTTGTTTTTTTTCTGTATTTTCTTCCATAGAAACCTTCTCCTGATAGTAATGAGCACAACAAAAAAACAATCGGACCAGTCGTTCCCGAGTTTTGCGCTTAGCAACACATTTTACGATTCATTTTTATATATAATATAATATAATATACCTAGCTGTTGCCCGCGGCTTCGCCCCCTTTGTAATTTTTCTAAGTTTTCTTTAATAAAACCTTCTACACAACAAAATAAGAATAAGCGAAATCGGCCCAGCCGTTCCCGAGTTTTGCGCTTAGCAACACATTTTACGATTCATTTTAATTTATATAGAAGATAGAAGATAGATAGATAAATAAGACCACGATGTTTTAATAATTTCGGAATTTCAATTATACTATGTGCAATGGTTTACCTACGCGAGAGAAGACGCGGCTAAAGACTATAGTACTTACAACTGTATTATTTTGTTTTTTTTTTATAAAGGGGGCCAACGAGCATGGTCACCTGATGGGAAGCAATCAAAGGTTGAATGGCAGAGATCCCTTCAGGGATACGTCCGCCTTTGTAATTAGCACCTAACAAACCAACACGACGGTATCTCAGGTGCGTTAGTCGGCACTGAGATATTTGATGGGCTCGTTTTTTAAAGATCCCTAAGTTGGTCACAATGAGGGCTATCGTTTTTTGTCTCACTAGATGGCGCACTGTGCGTGAGGTTTTAGTGTGGCTTTCAAAGTCTGTTATTACGGCGTGAAAACAAAGTTAGATCAAAATCATATTTAATACACCTTAAAACCGTACCATAAAAATAACGAGCATGCCACAGTGTTGCTTAGTCCCCGTTTTGTTCGGAAAAAAGGGAGGACAAAGGTTTACGAAAGACAAAACTGTCTCAAAACACAGACATTCTTTGCCCCGGAACGCATATTTGCCATAATTAATATCAGATATTGCAAAATATTCAAATTATTCTAATCCATACTAATATTATAAATGCGAAAGTAACTCTGTCTGTTGTTGTCTGTCTGTCTGTCTGTCTGTCTGTTACCCTTTCACTCGAAACCACTGAACTGATTTTGATGAAATTTGGTATATAGGTAGTTTGAACCCCAAGGATCAACATAGGATACCTTTTATTCCGGTAGAGGGCGCCACCGCGCGATAACCTAGATCCGCGCAGACGTAGTCGCGGCATAACTAGTATAAATAAACCCGCGTAGCTCACCCAAAAACTATGAGATTTGACATTTCGGAGACCTCACGCTACACTAGCGCCTCTAGCGGCGATTCATTCGCGATAGCCCTCATTACTCTATATCTTCCGTCTATCGAGCCAGCCAGCCCTACGCCGTCCGGGCGCAGCACCAGCGCGCTGCGCCCGCGCCGCTCGCTTATTAAATCCTCCGCCACGCCCTAATACCCCCATTACACGTAATAACCTCATGCGCGTCCTGCGCACGAATTAAACGGCCTCCTGTTATGAACATGCGTTTATTGAATATGGGGTAATTTAGTCGCCAAAGCAAGCTATCTGTTTGACGTGGCTTGGAAGAGCATCCGTTATATGTCTTGCATCAACGAAACTTGACATTACCTATCGTTTATCAAAGTTTAAGAACTAGAAGTGAGTAGTATAAGTATTTACTAGAAATTTTTGGAATAGAATGTTATCACGTACAGTCGAATACAAAAATATATATACAGCCATACGTCAAAATATGTATACGTCGACCTTATGTTTAGTGGCATAAAGGTGTATAGATATATTTTGACGTCTTGATAACATAAACTTATTTATGCTTTTGACCGTTCCTACGCCAAGAACGCGCACCCAATAGGCGTCTTTTAGCATACGAGTATTTATATTTAGAAGTACGGTGCTCGAAAACTCCGAAAAACTCAGAATCGAACCCACTGCTTGAGAGACCATACTAGGCCAAAAGGCCATACTAGGGCGCCACAGCTTTTCTATCCATCACGCTGAGACTAGCTTCTCTACATAGGTACTAGATGAATTATTACATTTTAACGTTATTGCATATCCCCGTCTCGGGTTGCAATGTGTGACATATCGAATGTACCTGTTGCCATAAAGCGGACTATAATATAATGTGGCTCTATGAAGACATAGCGCAGAGTTATGGCTGAGCTCGAGGCACTTTATGATGGCGGCAGATCTTTGATGAAAGGGTGGGTCCCTAGTGACTTTCCGATTTAGACGCGTAAAAACGTCTGTTGGCCTCTTGGAGAGACTAGAGTCATGGAAGTAGCCTATGCATTGCGAGTTTTTTTTTTGTCCGATAGAATCTGGTAGGTATGCGGACATTCGCCGAAAAACTAAAATCGTCAACATAGCTAGAAGAATATGCAAATTGAAGTGGTAATGGGCCACATCGCTCGAAGAACAGATACCCATTGGGTTGGGGAACAAAGGTCCTCGAGTGGCGACCACGAACCGGAAGACACAGCGTTGGCAGACTTCCCACTACGTGGACTGAATATATTGCTCGAGTTGGGAGCAACTAGCGGTTGCAAGTAGTAAGTTGTCTTTCATTGTGGCGTTCTACGAGGGAGGCCTTTGTTCAGCGGACGTCTTCAGGCTGATGATGATAATGGATTTTAATCGATAGGTAGAGCTTTTGGAAGTTTTTTCGGCGGGGCCATGAACGGAATAAATTACTAATATTAGTTTAGATTGGTAGGCAGGAAGATATATCTCCGCTCCGCTCGCCACTGTGCCCCACCTCGCGCCTCGGTTCACTCGGCGTGCGCGAATGAGCAATGGCTGGGCATGCGATGCAGTGCTGACCCGACGCAAACTGCATTGTATCGCAGGAATGCACGTGCAGTTAACTTTGTGTTTATTGTTTTATTGCCACTGCGGATCTTAGTAAATGGGTAAGCCCGCCAAGTGTTTCAATTGTAACATCTTTTGCGGTACCGAAGTCGAGGAATATGAGACGCCATCCAGTTAGTTATGTGTGTTTATTTTGCGTTGTTATTATACTCGTACAGCGCATTGGTATCAACTGTAATGCTGTCAATTTACATTGGTTCATAAATAAGTAAGTTAAAATGTGTAAGAGCGCCTGTTGATTTATCTAATTTCATTGATTTGCGGTGTTCAATAAATAGTTTATATTATATTTTTATTTTTATATTTCATTCGAAGTGTTTTATAACGACTCATTTTGTACAAAAACTAAAACCTAATACTTTGGTACTCCGCAACAGGCAATGCCGGCTCTTTCCCTTGATCAAGGTAGAGCAAGATTGTCTCTATCGCTTCCATCTTAAAATGTGCCATCATTGAGGCGATTGAAACGCTCGAATAATGATCCCGCTTCATTCCGCGCAGTCAATATTATCTTCCAGGATAGTCTTAGGTGTCTCCAAGCTCCAACGCAAGCACTGCGGCGATGCGAACATTCATTATAGAGATAAAATATGTAATTAGACACAACTACATTGTAACATAATGATTTTCGGGAAGGACTAGATTTCGGTTTACACGCTTTTAATAGTTTTCCAGATAAACAATAAAATGGCAGATGGTGCGGAACTAAAGTTGGACTAATAATAGGTGTTCTTGGTTTGGCGAATTTCGAGAAGATACTAAAAAGTTTGCTAAAACATAATAATACAGTAGAGAGAAAAAACATGTTGGTTTCGTTATTATAGCAAGATTAGCTTATGGCCGAGGCATCGTCTGCGAAGAATTCGTTTATCGCTGTCCGTTTATTGTAAGCCGCGGAGACGGACATGACGAAACCTAAAGTAGGTACTACGGAACCCTAAAAAATGGTGCCTCCCCTACATGTAAGTTTTTTTGGTCTGTCTCATTGTATGAGATGTAGTTGTCGAAAGCCATTTCTGAATTCCGGCGCTCGAAGGGTTAATTTTAAATTCAGTTGTTCATTGTTGTGTTAAATTCAGAATCTTTTCTTTAATTGAAAATCAATTTTAGGAAGGCGTGAAATAATAAAGCGAAATTTAATAAATAAATATATGTATTTCATCTTACATTAGCTGCTCTATTTAAAATCACTGTTTATTTAAAATGGGGCATTACATAATATGGAGATTGTTCCACTGTTCATTATTAGGTAGGTATACGTTTATACCAGGCATGGTTTAAGTTATAATTATAACTATGGCAGATTTTATGGGTAAGAAGGTACATACCGAATTTGACTTAACCCTTTTCCAAGCACAGAGCAATTAAATAGCAACCGCTCAAAGGAAAATTTACAATATGATACAAGTTCTCATAGCAAAAACAATATAAAAATATGATTCATTTTGTGGAAGCGTATCTAAATTAGCGGGACCTGGAAAAGGGTTAAAAATATTAAAACTAATCTGTAGTATACGATTACAGTTGTTTGCCAGAATCAGATACTTTTCAGTAGGTATAAAAACCAGAAACGTAACATTTAAGTATAATTTTTAACAGGTCTATGATTAATTCAAATAATTATGCAGGAATTGATTCTGAGGATTCTGCACGCTCATGAGCGGTTATTGGATTACCGATGTATGGGCAAAAAAAAATTTCCCAAAGTATTCACATCCAAAATTTTACTGAAATTATCATTAGGCAAAAAATCAGTTCTATCCTAACCTACTTTTCTGATAGCAGTTTCGTTTGGGGGACGCAGTTCTAACCTAACCTAACCTACTTTTTAGATAGCAGTTCGTTCTGTGGGGACGCAGTTTCTAACCTAACCTACTTTTCTGGTAGTAGTTGGTTTCTGTTTGGTTGGTCATTGGTCATTTAGAACAAACATTTTTTGGAATATAATATTAGCCGAAAGAAAACGTTTGCTTAGTAAACGTTCGTCATAATAAAACTTGACAATGTAAAATCATGCTAAATGATACTTTGACCAAATGAATAAAATGCGAAATGTTAATATGCTTAAGATTCGTTGGGAAATGAAACTACTGCGATAGTTTTTGGGAAGTGATATTTGTCAAAAAATATTTTGCCG
>NC_133494.1:2650333-2681040 GCF_025370935.1 Choristoneura fumiferana
AGAGCGAGAGGGACGGTACCATACGAACTTCGAGTATCGAGGTTTCGCAGTAGCCCTGCAGGTCGATCTTTAACAACAATTACAACATGGACAACCGTTACGGACTCGCGGTGTATTCATCCGCTTTCGGTGAACAATAATAATCGACGCTGCATTGAATGGGAGATAAATACTCACGCTGCCATTAGGGTTGCCGCTTTAGCGGTAATGTCG
The DNA here is from genome assembly GCF_025370935.1 of Choristoneura fumiferana. Lineage (NCBI taxonomy): Eukaryota > Metazoa > Arthropoda > Insecta > Lepidoptera > Tortricidae > Choristoneura > Choristoneura fumiferana. The sequence continues at coordinate 2,650,547 of NC_133494.1, forward strand.
ATATCGATAGAAAGATCGATTTTGATGTCTTATCAAAATATGTATATTCGATCTATTTTGGTGCCTACTTACATAACCTTCAGTGTCGACAGCGCATATACATTTTTGTGATCTCTTCGCTAGCTAGGCCTTATCACGTCACATCACCGCCTATACCTACCCCAATATTTCCACGGGATCCATCTAAAATCCCGAAATCTTCACACCTTACTAAGTGTAGACATAGAATTTTACATTAGTGTTCTTTATACGACACTAGCTGTTGCCCGCGGCTTCGCCCTCGTTGTTTTTTTTTCTGTATTTCTTCCATAGAAACCTTCTCCTGATAGTAATGAAGCACAACAAAAAAACAATCGGACCAGTCGTTCCCGAGTTTTGCGCTTAGCAACACATTTTTACGATTCATTTTAATTTATATATAGAGATAGATAGATAGATAAATAAGACCACGATGTTTTAATAATTTCGGAATTTCAATTATACTGTGTGCAATGGTTTACCTACGCGAGAGAAGACGCGGCTAAAGACAGTACTTACACCTGTATTATTTTTTTTTTTTTTTTATAAAGGGGGCCAACGAGCATGGTCACCTGATGGGAAGCAATCAAAGGTTGAATGGCAGAGATCCCTTCAGGGATACGTCCGCCTTTGTAATTAGCACCTAACAAACAAACAATCACCACTGCCCATGGACACCCGCAACACGACGGTATCTCAGGTGCGTTAGTCGGCACTGAGATATTTGATGGGCTCGTTTTTTAAAGATCCCTAAGTTGGTCACAATTACTCTATATCTTTCCGTCTATCGAGCCAGCCAGCCCTACGCCGCCCGGGGCGCAGCACCAGCGCGCCGTGCGCCCGCGCCGCTCGCTTATTAAATCCTCCCGCCCCGCCCTAATACCCCCATTACACGTAATAACCCCATGCGCGTCCTGCGCACGAATTAAACGGCCTCCTGTTTTATGAACATGCGTTTAATTGATATGGGGTAATTTAGTCGCCAAAGCAAGCTATGCTGTTTGACGTGGCTTGGAAGAGCATCCGTTATATGTCTTGCATCAACGAAACTTTGACATTAACTACTCGTATATCAAAGTTTAAGAACTAGAAGTTCCAAAAACCTATTCTAGTAAATACTTATACTTCTCAGTATTTACTAGAATAGGTTTTTGGAATAGATGTTATCACGTACAGTCGAATACAAAAATATATATACAGCCATAGCGTCAAAATATGTATACGTCGACCTTATGTTTAGTGGCATAAAGGTGTATAGATATTTATTGAATCAGGCGTTACTTTGCGGAGGTCCATATCAATGAACTAAAAGAATTTCCTTGCTCACCCGCGACCTTACGATAGCTAAACTTATGCAAAATATGCGTGTTCATGCAGTTCCTCCACCTCCACACTGTAAGAACACGCACAAATCACACAAACCCATCTATCACCACCACCACACTACACTGACGCGTTTCGAACTCATAGATATATTTTGACGTCTTGATAACATAAACTTATTATGCTTTTGACCGTTCCTACGCCAAGAACGCGCACCCAATAGGCGTCTTTTAGCATACGAGTATTTATATTTAGAAGAACGGTAGCTCGAAACTCCGAAAAACTCAGAATCGACCCCACTGCTTGAGAGACCATACTAGGCCAAACCACTAGGGTGCCACAGCTTTTCTATCCATCACGCTGAGACTAGCTTCTCTACATAGGTACTAGAAGAATTATTACATTTTAACGTTATTGCATATCCCCGTCTCGGGTTGCAATGTGTGACATATCGAATGTACCTGTTGCCATAAAGCGGACTATAATATAATGTGGCTCTATGAAGACATAGCGCAGAGTTATGGCTGAGCTCGAGGCACTTTATGATGGCGGCAGATCTTTGATGAAAGGGTGGGTCCCTAGTGACTTTCCGATTTAGACGCGTAAAAACGTCTGTTGGCCTCTTGGAGAGACTAGAGTCATGGAAGTAGCCTATGCATTGCGAGTTTTTTTTTGTCCGATAGAATCTGGTAGGTATGCGGACATTCGCCGAAAAACTAAAATCGTCAACATAGCTAGAAGAATATGCAAATTGAAGTGGTAATGGGCCACATCGCTCGAAGAACAGATACCCATTGGGTTGGGGAACAAAGGTCCTCGAGTGGCGACCACGAACCGGAAGACAGCGTTGGCAGACTTCCCACTAGGTGGACTGAATATATTGCTCGAGTTGGGAGCAACTAGCGGTTGCAAGTAGTGAGTTGTCTTTCATTGTGGCGTTCTACGAGGGAGACCTTTGTTCAACAGCGCACGTCTTCAGGCTGATGATGATAATGGATTTTAATCGATAGGTAGAGCTTTTGGAAGTTTTTTCGGCGGGGCCATGAACGGAATAAATTAGTAATATTAGTTTAGATTGGTAGGCAGGAAGATATATCTCCGCTCCGCTCGCCACTGTGCCCCACCTCGCGCCTCGGTTCACTCGGCGTGCGCGAATGAGCAATGGCTGGGCATGCGATGCAGTGCTGACCCGACGCAAACTGCATTGTATCGCAGGAATGCACGTGCAGTTAACTTTGTTTATTGTTTTATTGCCACTGCGGATCTTAGTAAATGGGTAAGCCCGCCAAGTGTTTCAATTGTAACATCTTTTGCGGTACCAAAGTCGAGGAATATGACACGCCATCCAGTTAGTTAACTTTTTACATGATTATTATGTGTGTTTATTTTGCGTTGTTATTATACTCGTACAGCGCATTGGTATCAACTGTAATGCTGTCAATTTACATTGGTTCATAAATAAGTAAGTTAAAATGTGTAAGAGCGCCTGTTGATTTATCTAATTTCATTGATTTGCGGTGTTCAATAAATAGTTTATATTAAATTTTTATTTTATATATTTCATTCGAAGTGTGTTTATAACGACTCATTTTGTACAAAAACTAAAACCTAATACTTTGGTACTCCGCAACAGGCAATGCCGGCTCTTTCCCTTGATCAAGGTAGAGCAAGATTGTCTCTATCGCTTCCGCGCATCTTAAAATGTGCCATCATTGAGGCGATTGAAACGCTCGAATAATGATCCCGCTTCATTCCGCGCAGTCGATATTATCTTCCAGGATAGCCTTAGGTGTCTCCAAGCTCCAACGCAAGCACTGCGGCGATGCGAACATTCATTATAGAGATAAAATATGTAATTAGACACAACTACATTGTAACATAATGATTTTCGGGAAGGACTAGATTTCGGTTTACACGCTTTTAATAGTTTTCCAGATAAACAATAAAATGGCAGATGGTTGCGGAACTAAAGTTGGACTAATAATAGGTGTTCTTGGTTTGGCGAATTTCGCGAGAAGATACTAAAAAGTTTGGCTAAAACATAATAATACAGTAGAGAGAAAAACATGTTAGTTTCGTTATTATAGCAAGATTAGCTCATGGCCGAGGCATCGTCTGCGAAGAATTCGTTTATCACTGTCCGTTTATTGTAAGCCGCGGAGACGGACATAACGAAACCTAAAGTAGTTACTACGGAACCCTAAAAAATGGTGCCTCCCCTACATGTAAGTTTTTTTTGGTCTGTCTCATTGTATGAGATGTAGTTGTCGAAAGCCATTTCTGAATTCCGGCGCTCGAAGGGTTAATTTTAAATTCAGTTGTTCATTGTTGTGTTAAATTCAAAATCAATTTTAGGAAGGCGTGAAATAATAAAGCGAAATTTAATAAATAAATATATGTATTTCATCTTACATTAGCTGCTCTATTTAAAATCACTGTTTTATTTAAAATGGGGCATTACATAATATGGAGATTGTTCCACTGTTCATTATTAGGTAGGTATACGTTTATACCAGACAAGGTTTAAGTTATAATTATAACTATGGCAGATTTTATGGGTAAGAAGGTACATACCGAATTTGACTTAACCCTTTTCCAGGCACAGAGCACCGCTCAAAGGAAAATTTACAATATGATACAAGTTCTCATAGCGAAACAATATAAAAATATGATTCATTTTGTGGAAGCGTATCTAAATTAGCGGGACCTGGAAAAGGGTTAAAAATATTAAAACTAATCTGTAGTATACGATTACAGTTGTTTGCCAGAATCAGATACTTTTCAGTAGGCATCTAGGTTATAAAAACCAGAAACGTAACATTTAAGTATAATTTTTAACCGAGGCTTGTATTGATCTATGGTTAATTCAAATAATTGTGCAGGAATTGATTCTGAGGATTCTGCACGCTTATTTATATTAATTCTCAACCTCATGAGCGGTGATTGGATTACTGATGTATGGGCAAAAAACATTTCCCAAAGTATCACATCCCAAAATATTTTACTGAAATTATCATTTGGCAAAAAATCATTTGCTAAAACAACTTATCGCAATTTTACAGTTAGTATTTTTTTTTTTGCAAATTATTGTTTCAAAAATAATTACTTAGTCATGTTTCATATACCAAGTATTATTTAGTCAAATGTATCGTTTGGCATAAAGCAACTTCAATACTGCATGGCACCTAACCTACTTTTCTGGTAGTAGTTGGTTTTTCTTGGTTGGTTCATTGCAAAGTAGAACAAACATTTTTTTGGAATATAATATTAGCCGAAAGAAAACGTTTGCTTAATAAACGTTCGTCATAATAAAACCTGACAATGTAAAATCATGCTAAATGATAATTTGACCAAATGAATAAAATGCGAAATGTTAATATGCTAAAGATTCGTTTGGGAAATGAAACTACTGCGATAAGTTTTTTGGGAAGTGATATTTGACAAAAAATATTTTGCCGAAACGGCAGTACACCGCGGTGATTAAGTCGCGGCTTCAGTTGGTTTAAAGCTAAGGTTTAAGGATGGTGATCGCTATTGTGACCGTGCGCGTGATGGGCAATATGCCTATTAGGTAAATTTATTTATTTACCACGGGTGACACTCCCGGCCAGGATAATAATGAATGACATGGAAATACCGACCCTTTTTTTAGTGTACACGCCCATAGAAACTGACATGGGCTTCTATGGGCGTGTATACGTACATGAAAAACAGGGTCGGTATTATCCGGGCCGGGAAAGAGTGTCACCCGTTACCACCAGCTTTGCGATGAAGAAAAACATCGTGTGGAAACCTGTACAAGCCTGCGAAGCGCCAGCGAAGCGCACTGGGCCCGCGTGGGAATCAGGACTTGTTAAAGTTACCAAATTCACATTATAAGTAACGTTACGTAACGTTAAATTCGTAAAAATACCTTGTACCGGTATTAAATTATAACGTTTCTTGATAAATTAACATTATGGTAACGTTACCCAATTAACGTTACTTGATAACGGTAACATTTCTTTACATAGTAGCTTATAGTAGGGCTTATTAACGTTACCAACGTTTTACCGGTATTTGAAGCTCAGGTAAATGAAAACCCTTTCATTCTGAGAAACCTGTGCCCATCAGTGGGACGCATATACCTACTCGTAAGCTGGGAGATTAATGTATTATACATAATTTACATAATAATCAACAACGACTATATATAGGATCGCTTTGTTTTATTTACATAATTTGTAGATGGGTCTGTCAAACCAGATCACTGGATGTTGTCGGTGTTGATAATAGTATGGTGTGGATATTATACAAAAGGCTGTATAGTCAGCAGCACCAATATCTGACACAACAAAGTGTGCATACAATACAATGACTCTTTATTGTAGACCACAATAGTCGGCGACTCAGAAAACAGGTACAGAGAGAAAATAACAAGGTAAGCAATAAATATCTGATACGACTCTGTTTCTTCCAAATTTGTTACTTTTACGGGTACCTATCCCGTTAAACCATATCGAAAATACAAACTAAGATATGGATGCACAGAAAAACCAGAAAAAGAGACCAGCACTGGGAATCGAACCCAGGTCCTCAGCAATCCGTGCTATAACCCCTACAACAACAACCCCCGAACTGCTGCTTAGATATGTATGCATAGGAAAAATTCGTGTCTAGATAGGAGTTATAGCACGCAGCACGGATTGCTGAGGACCTGGGTTCGATTCCCAGCGTTGGTCTCTTTTACTGGTTTTTCTGTGCATCCATGTCTCAGTTTGTATTTTCTATTTCTAGGGCCGGTAGGAAGTGTCAGATATTTTTGCACACCCCTATGTAGTAGATATTAATGTAGGTGACTGTACTGAAACATATACATGAAACTATAAAGAAATACCCTGTATTACGATCCAAAATTGTTGTATTACAAATACAAAAAAAGGCTTGTTGATGAAGTTTGTTTTATTTTTCGGTGGGTAGATTACAGTGTTACTTACAATTGAAACAGTAAATTAAAAGAGCGTAAAAGAGCGCTAAGATTTTTTTCTAGATATCAAGTGATATATTTCATTTATAATTTCACTGAGGTAACCGGGCAGTATTTAAATTTGGGTGATATGTTAGGACTTAAGAGCGTTTATAGCGTTTATGAGCTGAGCTAAATTTTTGTTGTTTTTTAGCGATTATTCCATAAAAATTATGATATGAAAAAATGAGGTAAAATTTAAATTTGGGTGGTTTTGTGCTGAGCAAACTACTCGATTATTTAATTGAATATAAAGTTAATGTATTTACTGCAATAATTATTTGTGATAAGACTTTTATAGCCTTTAAAAACGAACAAATTTTCATTCAATTTTTATGGAATAATCGAGAAAAACTAACAATAATGCAACGTTGGCAGCTTAGCAGGTAACAACGCTTTTGAGTAATGCTTTTTTTTATTAACTATCCTACCCATAAATATTGCAAATAGTGTGAATATGTGTAATAACGGGCAAAATATGCGAATGCATATATTCCAGGTTACAATGAAACTTTATGTTCCTCTAGCGTGAATTCAATGGCCATTCAACTAGTTCATAAATATTGCCGTAGTTACATTTGACATCAAATGTCAACAGGAACACACATGTAGACGGCGTTACAGATGTAGTAAATAATGGGTAACACTCTTTCCCGGCCCGGATAACACCGACATGGAAATACCGGCCCCGTGTTTTGTGTACACGCCCTAGAAGCTTCTGTCAGTTTCTATGGGCGTGTACACAAAAAACAGGGCCGGTATTTCCATGTCGGTGTTATCCGGGCCGGGAAAGAGTGTCACCCGTAAATAATGTTTTCCCGTCCTATTTTGTCGGGAAATTTCATATTAATCTTGCTTTCTCAACTACTTTACTGAAGTTTACTGAACCTAATTGAGATAGCAAGATAGATACGAACTTAGCCGACAAAATACGATGGAAAAACACTCAATAAATCTGTAACAACCCCCTTCTGTTCTGCACAGGTCCCGTCCCCCCACTAGGAGGGCATCATGCCCTGGCTACGTTTCCACTGCGCCCCCCTGGCGGCGGGAGTGGTTCCCGCGGGACGACTTGTGCTTCTCTTTGCGGTCGCGGCTGGCGAGGACCTCCTTCTCCTGACCCTGGCCCCGGGGCTTACCCACCACGTCGGTTCTGGAACAGAATTTAGAAAATACTAATGGGCGAGTGGCCTAGCTTAAGCCGCAGGTTCACGATGAAAGCAACAAGAGGTCTATTGGGTAGGCCTATGTCCAACAGTGGACGTCCTACGGCTGATATGCTGATGATGATGATTGTTTTTACTAGACTTTGACACGTATAGTACAATGACAATGTTAATGTCACTCGGGACTCATCGTTTTTTTCGTTTACCTGAAGATTCATGTAGGAAAGAAACTAACCTAACCATAAAAAAACTCACTATCCTATTTCTCTCATTCCTATCCTATTTATCTCATACTCATCAACTGTGTTGTCTGTGTTGTAATAATTACGTATATATTTTTGTATTTTGGTATATAAAAATCATTTTTAATATAAGCTTTTTCGCTGACTGTACTTTTTGTTGACTGTACTTGCATTGTCACCCAAACTACATCTGCATACCAAATTTCAAGTCGATGCTATTAACCGTTGAAGAGTTCCGTCCTGCGAAGACGATCCTGGCTGGACTATCAGGATGTCACTACTAGATTATTGTATTATCACGCGATTTACATAGGTATTCCAAATTTCAAGTCAATCTGACTACTGGAAGTTGGTCAAATTAAGGCACTTGTCCCACCGACGACGATGAGCGAGAAGCGAGTAGAGCGAGTAACTAGAAACGAGTGAGCGAGCAGCGAGAAGCGAGTGTAGTTTTGTCGCTTGTAAGCGATGCGAATTACTCGCTCCACTCGCCTCGCTCGTGCGGGGCGGCCGCCAAGCTGACATCGCTGAGCGAGTATCTATAGCTCAGCGAGTTTTATAGCTCTTGTCGCTGCGACAAAAGATTTAAGAGCGAGTTCTCGCCGACAGTATGAACAGCCAGCGATCAGCTATTAATATATGTGTCTCTTTTACTCACACAGGATCTTATATCTTTTGTTCGTTTCTTGAGCGAGAAAATAGTCGATAGCCAATCGTTTCCTCGCTGGCGGTGAGACAAGTGCCTTAACTTGCAAGATTTTACTACAGACAACAGGACAGGTGAAACTAAATAAAAGCTTGTAATAAAAAGAAATCGATCGTCTATTTCGAGTTCCGAACAACATTACTGAGGTCGTCTACTTCAAAATCACTGTAATGGACCAACAACACTTATTTGATGTTACTTTATTTATTGTTAGCAGAAAGTGGTGATGCAATACGGTATTTGACAACTCCTGATTTTGCCATATCTTAATATTATTATGAAAATATACAGATATTATATCGGTTGAAAATTGGATTTATAGTGATTGAAACGCTTTTCTCTATGCAGCAAGTATGGCGAAACTGGCGTGTGACGTCACATGCCAGTATGTCTTTCTCTGTCTAATCTTGAAATTCAAACCTGTATAACTTTGTTATTTGTAAAGGTAGCTTAAAAATTGATTTTCTATTCGATAACAGGCATTGTGTAGTTTTAATTTATAAAACATATACAAAATAGTCAAATACCGTATAGTACGGGTTAGTAGTAGGGTTTAGTAGTGAAGTAGTAAAGGCGTACTTAGCCGGCGGCGGCGGCGGCGGCGCGCGGCCCCCGCGGGCGCGGCGTGCGCTGTAGGCAGCCTCGCGGCGCGCGCGCAGCTCCTCCGGGTTCTGACAGAAGTCGAGCCGGCCGCGACCAGCCGCTGCTTCCGGCTCCGGCTCCGGCTCTGACTCGGATTCCTCCTGTGAACACAAGTATTACGACTTTTAAGTACCTACCTAATGAATGAGGGCTAAAAGACAGGCGAAATATCGCTAGATGGCGTTAGTATCGTGAGGTTTTTTGACGTTACGGTTTTGCTTGCAATTGGCGCATTTAGTTATTAGCCAATGAGGGCTATCGCGTATGAATTCGCCGCTAGAGGCGCTAGTGTAGCGTGAGGTCTCTGAAATGTCAAATCTTAGTTATTCGGTGAGCTACGCGGGTTTATTTATAATTAGAATAATTTTGTGAATATTTTGCAATATCTGAAATTAATTATGGCAAATAGGCGTTCCGGGGCAATGAATGGCTGTGTTTTGAGATAGTTTTGTCTTTCGAAAACTTTTGTCCTCCCTTTTTTCCGAACAAAACGGGGACTTTGCAACACTGTGGCATGCTCGATATTTTTATGGTACGGTTTTAAGGTGTATTAAATATGATTTTAATCTAAACTTTGTTTTCACGCCCGTAATAACAGACTTTGAAAGCCATACTTAAAAACCTCACGCAACAGTGCGCCATCTAGTGAGACAAAAAACGATAGCCCTCATTGAAAGCAAGACCGTAAAGTCAAAAAACCTCACGATACTAACGCCATCTAGCGACATTTCGCCTGTCTTTTAGCCCTCATTGCTCATTTGCACTTTCTACAAGCTTTTATTTAGTTTCACCTGTCCCGTTGTCTGTCTGTCTGTCTGTCTGTTATCAAATCTTGTAACTTGAATTCGACAAACTTCCAGTAGTTGGATTGACTTAACATTTGGTATACTTATGTAAATTGCGTGACAATACAATAATATGATAGTGACATCCTGGTATACGGGCCAGGATCGTCTCCACAGGACGGAACTCTTCAACGGTTAATGGCATCGACTTGGTATGCAAATATAGTTTGGGTGACAATACAAGTACAATCAACAAAAAGTACAGTCAGCAAAAAAAAGATTGTATTAAAATGAAAATTTTAACAAAAACTTATTAAGTTGTAGTACCTACGTTATTTATAACTGTTTGATTCTAATACTATTAAGTCTCTAATAATTACATTTTAAAAATGTAACACAAAAAATATACTATCTTGTATTGTATTATAGCTAAGTGTGATTAAAAACACTCCTTCGTACTTTATACATGCTTAGCACACAGCTTTATACTTTAGCACATAGCTCTCTGTTGAGCACGGCGGGTTGCCCGCAATCGCATATTCGCCGCGGCGCCGACGTATGGTCAATGTATGGCAAATGGGTTCGAGTTGACCTAAACTATAAACGCGTAGACCACGCGTCGTACACTTTCGTGACATAAGGTTGCATGTAACGTAAACTGAAATGTTCTTAGGTACATTATGTGTTTTTGATTTGCCTTAGTAGACGCGCGCACTTGTAACTTAGCGATAGAACATTTTTGCGGCTTGAATTTGTAGGTGATAGTTAGGGCCCGGAATTTTGCGTGCGGCTATTGATAGATTGTAGGGAGAGAACACCGCTTTTTATCGATGTTGTCGACAAATCGATAGTTTTTTTTAAATTATGTTGTAACCTAATATATAATTGTAAATATATTTTTGCTTGGAATATTATTATTATAAAATACTTTATATTGGCTATGGTAAGAACTGAAGGAATACAAAATAGTATTTTCTCTTTTTTTATCAAGGGTAGGCAAACAAGCTACCTAACGTTAAGTAGTCTCAGAGGGATCTTTTCTCAAGTAATAAAATATAAAGGTAGGTAATAGTAATTATAGTGATTCCAATAAAGCAATTTGAACGGATTAAACTTTCCAATATTTTGAACTTTTTTCATCATTGACCGCTGAAAAAAGTACGCACGAGTATCATCGTAAAGTTTGAGGTTTTATTTAATTAAACAAAAATATCGATTTGTCGATAACATCGATAAAAACCGATGCTCTCTCCCTACAACCTGTCAATAGTCGCACGCAAAATTCCGAGCCCTAGTGATAGTGTATCTAGGTTATTATAAATCGATGGTTCTAGCGTGTCTCAGGTGTTGGTCTCACCTCCTTGTCCCGGGCGTTGGTCCGGAGCGCGCGCGGCGTGACGAAGGGCCGGCGTTCGTCGGTCGGGTCGGCGGGCGCGGGCGCGGCGCCGTCAGAGTCGTACGTGTCGTCATACTCGTCGCTGTACATGGCCGCGTCGTCGCACACCAGGCTGAGGACAAATAAGCCGTTAAGAACGTGATGCTAAAGGTATAACCCCTAAAGCAATTCTATATTTCAGACTGCAGCAGAAAAGTTTTGAAACAGGCCAGGCCTCGTAAATCCTGACTTTTTTACCATAACTTTACAGACCATTAATGGGTGTGGCTCACGAGCGTTTTGCCCGCCCGTTCCAGTGTGATAAGAATATTGATGCATACGATAACTATTTGCGTAAATTTCTGATACAAGTAGTTTCTCTTTTTTTTTTTTTTTATTCGACTGGGTAGCAAACGAGCAAGTGGGTCTCCTGATGGTAAGAGATCACCACCGCCCATAAACATCTGCAACACCAGGGGTATTGCAGATGCGTTGCCAACCTAGAGGGCTAAGATGGGATACCTCAAGTGCCAGTAATTTCACCGGCTGTCTTACTCTCCACGCCGAAACACAACAGTGCAAGCACTGCTGCTTCACGGCAGGATAAGCGAGCAAGATGGTGGTAGCAATCCGGGCGGACCATGCACAAGGTCCTACCACCTGCAAAGTGTCCTTTAAGTGAAGTATTCATCCTTATATTAGAAGAAACGGGCCATGTTTGTAAACATCAATATTCATAACACACTGCAACTGGCGGGCAAAACGCTAATACCCAACATTTCGATTGATATTATAGAGTGATGGATTCCAAAAATCGTTAACACGTCTTTACCAGTTTTAATGGAAAATTGACTAATCAACAACACTGCTAACCCAAACTCATACTCACTTATATTTGCTGTAAATATCCCCCATCTGTCTCACGTCACTCTTATCATCAAGCAATTCCTTGATATTCTTGTACTTGTCTTTCCGTTTCCCTTTGTGGATCTTGCTCAGGTCCACATCATCCCTGGTCATGATGTCAAACTGATCCCCATCGAACACGTTTAGTCGCTGCACGCCGGTTTCTAGGAATTTTTCGTCTACCACGTCCTTTGGTATTATAGGCAGAGACTGATCTAGACCTGGTATTACAACAAATAAATAAAAAAACCGCCCGAGTGCGAGTCGGACTCGCGCACCGAGGATTCCGTACAAATTATTAAAAATATTTTTACTATATGATGTAACTAAAAATTTACGCTTTTCGCAATTTTTCCTTTATCTGTGCTATAAGACGTTGCTTCGTACCAAATTTCAAGATTCTGAGTTCACGGGAAGTACCCTGTAGGTTTTGATTCCCTTGCGAGTGTCGAAGATTTGCGGCATAAACGGCTGTATCTTTTGATTGCGTTGCCTTAGAAGTTTGATTTGTTCATAGCTCCAAGGGACAGTAGACCTGAGTATTTGATATGAATAGGGTCTTGATAGACAGACAGACGGACAAAAAGTGATCCTATAAGGGTTGTTTTTTTCCTTTTGAGGTACGGAACCCTAAAAATCAACAAATACAATAGTACTAATAGACAGTACAAACATTTTTTCTTAATTATACCAAAACTATAACACATTGAAAACAAAAAAGTACAGCATGAGGCTGGGGATCGAACCTAGTTCATCGTCACACCGAAAAAATTGAGCAAAATTTTCCAGTGTTTTTTTTTACACCGTAAGTCTTGCATTTGACCAGAATCACGCCTGAGCAAAGCAAAAATCTTGGCAATGGATAATGGTCTTTCCGAAAGCGACGGTAGTTTAAAAAAAAAAAAACATGTAAAAACCCCTTTGCAGCCTGCTTGCAGAATAAACGATTTGAATTTAGAAAAAATAATTGACAGGAAATTCGTAAAAATATATACAAAAATCAATAAGCAAAATTTTCCGAGTACGATAGTAACACTTACTTCTCAAAGACGGATCCAAAGTGCCCTCCAAAATACTGTTAATAACCCTTTCCGAATTAAAGCCATAGTGTTCCAGGCATTTTAATATAAACCCGTCGCCTAGATGTGGCATTATATCCCTCACTTCGCTTATCAACGACTCTTGTCTAATGTCTAGGGGTATTTCGTGGTCTGTGGACGGGCCTGGCTGATTGTCTATGTTTTCAATATGGCCGTTTGCGATTGGCTGCGTTTGTTGCGTTGTCTCTGGTATGGGCTCGTCCAGGTTGGAGTATATCGCTTGGAGGATGAAGTCGGTTTTTACTGTGTCACTGGGTGTGTATAGGACGATTATATTGTGTGTATTTGAAAAGAACATACATTATTGAAGAGCATTAGGTATTAAACAAAATAACAAGTTTTGATCGAGGTTGTCCGAAGTGTACCCTTCTATTTCAAGATGTATTAAAAAAAATCATACAAATTTATGAGTCAGTTTTGTGATAGTACCGAGTGTATGAAAAAAGCGTCGTAAAACTTGTTTGTGACATATTTTAAAAACTATCGAAATCGATTGTGCTGTTGATTCCAAGTAGGAAAAACCATATTTTTTCCAAAATTAAAAAAAAGGTACACTATTCTGTGAAAATGCCCAAATATGTAAATACTCGTAGTAAAAGAATTGTTAAAATAAATACAAGATTTTTCGTTTACTATACTTTTGTGGACTGTACTTTCACTTTCAAATCAATCTAATCACTAAAGTCGACTTGCAAATAACTTCCTTACATACACATACTAACAAGTTAGTGACCTTCATCCATCTTTCAAAGGATACATATCAGGATAAGCCACTTTGAGCATCTCCAGGTCCTCGTGGACGGGGTAGCAGGTGTGGTAGTCAGTGATCAGCAGCCGCTCGGCCAGCCCGTCCATCATCACCGACAGGTACGCTTCCACATGCGCGCTGATGCTGCCTCTGGAATTTATCAATCAATCAATTAATCATTTATATCTGAGAATATGGTACAATACAGGCTAGTGGGTACGTATTAAAATATACAAAGTTAAAAAAGAATAATGGACGAAATATCGGGATTAACGTAATCTCATAGACTTTTGACAGACAAAATATCGATAGAGTTAGAGCGCTTTCAGATTATCCGATCCGGTATCGGTATCGGACGCCGACACGAAATCGCGGCAAGTAAAATGCATGAAATATATACCTATTTTTTATAATAATTAAGATTTACAAATTAAATAATTAAATTACATGTCAAGTCAACTAAAAATTAAACTAAACAAAATAAAATCAACCTAAACTTATAATATAACCTACAAACTAAGACCTAAACTACAACCTAAAAACCACCATTCCGCGTCGTACCCGGCTCAAAGGTGCCCATAATGCCAGCCGCATTTCCCCGCTGTATGGCCAGCGCCACCTGCTGAACCAGGTACGACCCGGAGCGGGGGTCGCAACCCCTGTCTCGTAGCCTACGGCCCAGCTCCCACACCAAAGACTTCGCTTCAGCCCCCCAAGGACCAGCCGTCTCGACCGCAAAAGGCACGAAGTCATACGTTGGCTCCAAAGCTGAGTACTTGAGGTGCTTAGATCACGCGGCATTCATTCATTTTTCATAATTATTATCAAGCAAATGGCTGTATCGCAACGATTTTGTTGGAAATATGTTAAAACCGCACATGGTGTCGGCTACCGGGTGTCGACCATCGTCGTCCGATACCGATATCGGATCGGATAATCTGAAAACGCTCTTAGTATGGTGAGGTCCGCTTGAAGTTAGTCGTGCTTGCGATTGGCTCATAGTCGTTTGACCAATCACAGCCGTGACACAAAAGTCAGAGTTGTCAAATGTACCGTACGATACTAAAGCCAACTAACCTGTCACATAAACTGTCATTGACTTCTGGTGTCAACTACCTAGGCAAACCTTCTTTATAATGGTAGATAAAAAAAGAATACTCACTCGCCATTTAAAATAGCATTCTTGTACGCAGCCAGTATTTCTCTAAATATGTCTATAAGTTCTGATCTAGCAGTATCAATGTAGCCTTCCACTTCGGTATACGTCACGCTGGTTTCGTCGCCCACTTCTTTTAACTTCTCGTATAGATTAGGTATGCCGTATTCGTAGAGTTGCACTATACTGGAAAAAACATGGTTGACGATATAGATAGCTACAACAGCGCCACCTGATCCATCGTGAGTTAGTTCTGGATCAATTCCACAGATGGCGTTATATTAAAGCTTAATCGAAAAGCTCTTTTTCTGCAAACTTTTCCTACTTCTACCGTCTAAACACATAAATATACTACATCATAATAATACTATGCATAACTGAGTCCGAAAAGCGCTTTCCGACTTATATTAAAGATGACAGCTCATTAGATCCACCCGAGCGGTTAGTAGGTAATTCTTTATATGGATTTGTATGGGCATGCGCTCATTGCATCAACAACGTAGCGTCACCGGATGGCCTCGCTTGCGATGTTCGAGCTATCTTCTCACTGGCCCATGAAGGGCCCGTGGGGATGCCGTTCGCTGCTCGTACGCTTGCCTCGCGTGACCACTACTATGGCCAGGTCGATGTGGCGCAGGCCTGCTGGGCCTACTGGCGGCGCTGGGTTCGTCCGTGTGGCGCGGCGAGATCTAGCCCGCCGGGGAGATCCCTCGGGCGATCATCAGCCGCAGCCTAGGGGGTCCAGTCTTGGTATTGGCGCTCAGTCGGCACACGCTAGCAGGTCCGCGATGTGCCGCATCACAATTGTGACTGGGTCCAGTCCCTCCTGCAACGCTTTAAGGAGTTCCTGTAGGATATTTACCAAATCCTGGACTCTCCCCACTCTGTCTCCGCTGTGCTTCTGGGCCCTCGTGCCCCCTGTCTCGGCCGTCGCAACGATTCCGGCGGATCGCGAGCAATAAAACTCGAAAATAGGTGTCCACGCGCGGACGGCGAGTAACCACTCGGCGATAGCTCGCTCATTACGCTTATAGTTTAAACGCGCGCGCGGGGCGCTCCCCACCATTTCATAATAGAACGCACGTCCACTCGTTGACAACGCGGCGTACAGTTAAGTGAAAAATACATATTTATTCGAACCACTCAAAAATATGTTACCACGGCCTTATTACGTCGGAATAAGAGTGTAGTGCATATTTTTGAAGAGTTAGATGGGTCCATATTTTTGGACTCGACTGTTTGATGGGTACTTTAGCTAATAATTGAGAGAACACGATATATACATACGAACATTTCCGATAAAATACGATAGAAAACCATCACGCACTACATATATAACTATAACATACCCACTACATCTGTAACACTCTTACCTATAAACAAAATTCGATTTCCTAAGTATCGCCACACTTTTAGGGTACGTCTCCACAAATACCCTTAATGTCATCGCCATGTCCAACATATGTATGACTAAATCCTTCAATATAGTGAACGTGAGCGGGCTCTGGTGCTTGCTGTCGACTGGTCGTTTGATTTCGCTGAAGCCTTCGAACGTTTTGGGGAGATTCGGCGGTTCTATGGCGTCGTAGTCTTTGTTTACTTGTAGTATAATGTATTTGAAGGCCTGGGCAAAAGGTATACATAATTATTGCTAGTCAATTGTGCTGGTGATATTAAAATGCGAGAGTTTACACTTAAACTAACCAATTTTCGGTGGAAGTTTGCATGGTAATGTACATCATAAATTTTTATCATTCTCTTATTTTAGAAGGTACAGGAAGGGGTGGGGGGACACACATTTTACCACTTTGGAAGTGTCTCTCGCGCAAACTATTCTGTTTAGAAAAAAATGATATTAGAAACCTCAATATCATTTTTGAAGACCTATCCATATATACCCCACACGTATGGGTATGAACAATTTTTTTTAAGTTCCTTTCAGTTAGTATGGGGAACCCCCAAAATTTATTGTTTTTTTTTTCTATTTTTATGTGAAAATCTTAATACGGTTCACAGAATACATCTACTTCCCAAGTTTCAACAGTATAGTTCTTATAGTTTCGGAAAAAAGTGGCTGTGACTTACGGACGGACAGACAGACAGACAGACATGACGAATCCATAAGGGTTCCGTTTTTAGCCATTTGACTACGGAACCCTAAAAAGGGATTTTTCAAAATTCTCCCAAGGTGAAACATGTATTAAATTTTACTAACAAAGTCGAAAGCTAGTTTATCCATATTATAAAGCCGAAATTATATTGCACTCAAGGACAACGATAATCTATACTGGACAGTTAACAGAACCGTTAGATTAGATTAGATGGTGTGTTCATATTTACTATAATAATTGGTTAATTACCTAGTTAAAAAAAAAGGGGCTGTTTCACTACCCATTGATTAATTTTATTTGACGAATAAATGTGATGCCGTCTCCGTCTATTCGAACAAAACAAACAGAGACGGCATCACATTTATCCGCCAAATAAATGTAATCAATGGATATTGGACACGTATTTTTACTTTTAGTCAATCAAACAAAAAACAACAAAGATAGCGCGTCAGAGTTCGGGAGTGGGCCCGTGACGTCACGGTTACAGCGCAAAAACACTCTAGTGCTCTGGACACGTGCCTCATGTTGTCCACAGACTAGCCACGTGCTCAGTGTCTGTGCACACGACTAACCTCATTAACAAACGCCACCGCCGCAGCCGCGTCGCCTTCGTACCGCGGTTGCAGCGCAAAAACACTCCAGTACCTACTCTGGACA
Source organism: Choristoneura fumiferana (assembly GCF_025370935.1). NCBI lineage: Eukaryota > Metazoa > Arthropoda > Insecta > Lepidoptera > Tortricidae > Choristoneura > Choristoneura fumiferana. The sequence continues at coordinate 2,668,487 of NC_133494.1, forward strand.
CGTTCCTCACGTTGTCCACAGAATAGCCACCGGCTCAGTGTCCACACCACTAACCTCATTAACAAACGCCACAGCCGCAGCCGCGTCGCCCTCGTACTGCAGTTGCAGCACAAAGACACTCTAGTACTCTGGACACGTGCCTCACGTTGTCCACAGAATAGCCACCGGCTCAGTGTCCACACCACTAACCTCATTAACAAACGCCACAGCCGCAGCCGCGTCGCCCTCGTACCGCGGTTGCAGCGCAAAGACACTCTAGTACTCTGGACACGTGCCTCACGTTGTCCACAGAATAGCCACCAGCTCAGTGTCCACATCACTAACCTCATTAACAAACGCCACCGCCGCAGCCGCGTCGCCCTCGTACCGCGGTTGCAGCGCAAAGACACTCTCTAGTATTCTGGCCACGTGTCTCATATTGTCCACGCCATACACTAGGCAAGTATCCCATAGTATAGGTATGGTGAATATGAAATTGTCATATATTAAGTCCGCCATGTATTCTTTGCTTATCCATTGAGACTGGAAATAAAAATATGGGTTATGCATGTGCCAGTGCTGGCATGTGGCAAAATAAGTTGGGCACGCCAGTAAACAATGAATATTTGATTGTACAAGGTTTTAAGGCTACAATATAAGCAAATTGCAAATGCATCAAAGATAACTTTATGGTCAACTTCCTTTGTTTTTTTTTAATATGATCTGTCATGGCGTTTCTGGGTAACCTGGGATTGTGTAGGTAGACAGCGCATGATCTAAAGGCTTTAATGTAGATACATTGTATGCAAAAATTATAATGCGTCAACAAAAGCCTTCATTTAAATCCACACTATTATTAATCCAAATTAATGCCGAAAAACATTTACAGGGATATTCAATAAAAATAACCAAACCAGCTGTCCATCGATTTAGAATACCATATTCTAAAACAATGCAGCTGCTGAAAAAATTCAGAATAATTTGAAGGCATTTTGTATATTATTGTATGTTAACTATACCATTATAGAGATAAGATTGAAAAACCACTAGCTTCATAATAAAAAAAAAATGTTTTTTGGTTTTCTCATTTATTGCAGAGAATGTTGCCAGTAAAATTATTTATAATTTACCAATAATTTGTTTATAATATACAAATAAATTATTTACAACTTACTTTGCTTTCTTTATTTGTTATGAGCCGGCTAAAAATTACAAGTATCATCCTCCTTATTTCTCCATACAATTTCTGGATGTCCCGGCTCTCGTGTGGAGGCATGTATGGAGGACTGGCTTCCTGGAGGAATGAGACAAGCGAGTCCATACACGAGGGATGGTATAGCACTGTGCTCCAAAATCTAAAACATACAATATTAGCTTGCATAAAACTTCGCCACCATGACGACGCTCGACAGATGATAGTGTGGGGGGTCTCTAAGTAACTAAGCTTAGTTGTCATTTTGTAGTAAATTAATAATAATTATTTAGTACCTGGGCGACCGAGCTTTGCTCGAGCTAGAACTCGATAATAAGTGTTTTCCTAGATATAAGACCAAGCTAGATCGATTTTTCATCCCCGAAAACCCCTACATACTAAATTTTATCGAAATTGTTGGAGCCGTATCAGAGATCCCCGAAATATATATACATAATTATATACAATACAAGAACACCAATACCAAAACAGTAAAATTACACATGAACTATGATTGTTGTGCCATTTGCTGTGCTCTTACAGGGTTTATGTTGGACTCTATACTGGCCTATTTTAAGAACTACGTACCTACAATTTGAAATGCAATAAAATTTGAATTTGTATATTCCACTTGTCAGAAAACACCTGTTGGTGTCAATTATTCACATGATATTCATTATTAAATTTATTTACCTGAATTCTGTGAAAAATAGTTTTGATTGTTTTGTATTACATTTGTTATTTTTGTAAGAGTTTAATTATTATCATTATTATTATTATTTAAATTACCAGGCAGGCAGTTGAAAGCAACTGACAGGTGCATGTATCTAGCTAATCCCTTGCTAAAAAAAAATTAAAACAAAATCATTTAACCTGTGGTGTTCTAAACTCAATAGCCATTTCAGGTCCTCTAGATATACTCGCATCTTGGCCTTCCAAGCATCCACGGCTCCCAACAGCAGGGTGCTCCCAGATGGAGGACTCTCATAAACCATCATCTCTCTATGTTCCGCCCAATATGGATCCTAGAAATATAAAATCAAAATATTTTTAATATTATATTACATAAAAAAATTATATCTAATTAAGTTAATTTTCATCTTTTCTTTCAGTCAAATGGTAACTATAAAATGATGTAAAAATTAGATAGACAGTATAGTCTATGATTATAGGTAATTTAGTTAACCATTACCTAAGTAAAATTACAGTAAAGTATCAGAAGCACATCATAATTATATCCTTGTCCTCAATTTTTTTTTATAAAAAATAAATTAATAATAATAAACAAAATAGCTGAATGTACTTTATAAAGCACAAATTGTTCATTGAATGAAGAATTTATAATATGTTGAAACAAACTCTAAAGTAACAAAACTAGTCCTTCTCATACAGGTCTTAAGAACTACATCTGTCAAAAAAGTAGGTAAGTACTTTAAAAAATGGCAGATAACTATAAACTAAGCATAGGTTTTAGGCTTAGAATGTTAGTTTTACATTTATTTTGCTATGCTTTTGTAATAAAATAAGTAAAATAAAGTTATATGTGGATTAAAGAGTATTATTTTTCATTCGTTTTAAAATTGACTGTACAGTATGTTGTAAGACAAATGTTATTCATTTAATCTTTTTATTAGTTTAGCTGTTATAATATTCATATTTAGGCTAACCAAGAGGCTTTTTTGTCAACTTGTATACTCTAGTTTTCTATGTTTCAAATTTAGAAAAGAGAGGGTGTGTATGAGCCCATCTACTCTTCTTAATTCGAAATATGATTTTTTTAATTAATTTAACTAATAAGTATTCAACAAATATTTTTACAGCTGCAAATGGAAAAGGTTGAAAAATATTCATATTGAACACAGCCCCTTAGACAAAATCTGGCCGTTAGACACCTATATAAATAGACAAACCCCGACAGAATATTGCACAAGATTATTTTAAAATCAAAAATCAACAAAACACGTCTCTTACCAAAGCTTTGATTTTTCTCAATACGCCTGCATCGGATACAGAGAGCGTTAGCCTTTCAACTGGCAAGTTATCTGGGTTCTGAAAATACAAAATATGCATTTACAACGCAGCTATAATAATTAACTTGCATAAAAGTTACGAGTTGTCACAGAACAGAACCATACCGAAAATTCAACACTTTTGTTGCTCATGTTTCCAATTTATATACAAGTAACCTTGTGCACTAGCAGATAAATTACACTGTACAAAGTTGTTAATGTATAAATTGTCTTCACTTAAATAAATAATTTCTTAGAGACCGTCGTTCACCACTAACCACGATTACAATTTTCAATTTCCGACAAATTTGACAGTTTTGACACTTAGAAAAATTCCCCTTTCATGAATGTATACCTTTCTGAACGAAATAGATAGTCAACGTCAACATCCATATTATTTTATTATCCAATCCAGTTTAACATTTTTCAGAACGAATCATAAACATCAAACTGTCTGTTGTCAGTTTTGTTTTGATCAAGTTTTGATGTTTCCATGTAATGTAACGAATTTAAACTTTATAAAAGCTAAATTTATTCGTTCAGTTTACCATGATCAAGTCTGGCGCTGATCCCAAAGTTAAGAAAACTCTAGTTAGAAACGTCAACCAGAAAGTTAGGCCTACGGCGCTGAAGAGAGTTGTGCATGATGTCGGAAATGGTTCCTCAACTTCCGTTGGAGATACGGCTCGAATACAAACTGAAAACGAATTAAGCCAACCCACCCTGTGCTCAAGCGAATTACTGGCTAATTACTTATCTGGTGTAAAAAATTCACTACCACCACCTTTGTCTGAAAAAGATTTGATAGCCAGCAAAACTGAGCTATGTTCAAAGGTAACCAGGAACTTTAGCTTTATTTTACCATTATAGAAGTAAATACAAATGATTACCTTTTTTGGTTACATTTGCATTATGCTCCTCTTTCCTGGAAGTGTGGAGACCCCCACCCTCTATCTATGACATAAAAAAATATGAGAAAAAATTGAACCAACTACAAAACACCATGAAAATAATTTTCTACCAGTCTGAAGTTGGTGCCTCAGCATTAGCCAGCAGGAGTGATTGAAGCCTATGTATGTAGTATGTAGGAGAGGTAGACGACTAAAGGTTCACTCCTGCTGGATCATGCTGAGGCACCAACTTCAGACTGGTAGAGAATTATTTTCATGGTTTTTTGTAGTCAGTTAAATTTTTGTTATATTTTTTTTCATGCTTTTTAGTGTAAATAATCTAAGATACAATAGTTTAATGTCAACTGGTCATCACCTTTTATGAAAGATTTATTTTTCTGATGCAGAGACGTTCATTATTGAGGAGCCCTGGTGAACTCGTTCCATTTTACCATATGCTTTACGAGGAGCATAAATTGCTTAGTAACTGTGTTAAAGTAATTGAAATTCAACCCACAAAATACTTGTTATTGAGTACTAAGATTGTTTTTTTTGGAATCTTTTTTGTATTTTTTTATTTCAATTCCAAATTTTTTTACTTTTTACGGTACGGAATACCGAGGACCTGGGTTCGATTCCCAGTGCTGGTCTTATTTTTCTGGTTTTTCTGTGCATCTATATTTCAGTTTGTATTTTCAATTGAGTACTACCTCTGATTGTCAACTGTGGTCTTCATCATCAGTTCCACTTCACCAAATGATGATTTTCAAGAGCAAACGCATGAGTTACTACTAAATATATCCAAATTACCATAGGTGTCCCTACAATAATTAAAGAGTTCCCTCAACTTCCTTAAGATCCAATCATCAAATCCTGATTTGGTGCTTGTGGGACCTAATTGAAGCCATTCCTATACAATCGCAAAAAAAAAATCTAAACGGTTTATAAATGACGGAGTTCTGAGGTAACAAACATAAAAAAAACAACCAAATTGATAACCTCCTTTTTTGAAGTCAGTTAAAAAGACAAAAGTTTTACAGGCAAATAATGTATGTATACAACATTTGGTTGTTTCAGATGACAAAGAAGTTAAACTTCCATTTTAATGACAAAATATACAAGAATCTAATAGAACTAAATGCTAACTTTGATGATTTAAAATCAAGAAAAGATAAAAGGCCATCAAGCGCTAGCAGCTCTACTAAGAGAGACATGGAACCCAATATTGAAGATTTTTATAAAGAAGAAATAGATGTTGATACACCACCTACAATTCCTGTATTAAAACCTAAGTTCAAACCAATATGGAGAGTGGGAGATGGAGAGCTACACAGATTAATTGCAACTTTTGATGACTTATGACATCTTGTTTTTACAAGATAATATTTTTATATTTAAACTTAGTTTGTTATTGTTCAAAATTGAAGATTGACTCAGGGCCGAATCTGAGGGGCTGGTTTCATAGAATGTGAAAGAATAAAGACAATGTTTTACAAAAACATATATTTTTATATTTACTTATCAATCTTTTGTTGTAAGTATCATTTTAAATCTCCTTAGTCTATTCAATGTGGCATGGTCAGCCATGTCAGGCAAATAAGGGGTCTATCAATATCACGGCTATTTGGATGTGAAGCTATGGCTTTTTAATTCCATACTTTATTATGGAAGTACCATTTATTGTTGGTAAGAAAAAAAATTGTGACTAAAAACTTTGAAATTTTAATTCTAATTTTTGACTTCCGACTCAAAAGGTTGCTGACCCCTGAACTAACCCAACCAATTTATAGCTGAACCGATACCGATTGTAATGAAAGAGAAGCAACAAGGAACCTCCTTTTTACGTAAAAAAACCGCATCGAAATCGGTCCATCCGTTTGAAAGCTATGATTCCTCAGACACACGGGGGCTACTACGAAATTCGAAAATCGAAGTTCGTATCGTAAACGTCAGCAAGTGGGACGGCAAGACACGAAGTTCGAATTTTGCACTTCGTAGTATAGGGCCAGGGGGGCTACTATGAAAATCGAAGTTTGTATCGTATAGAATAGAATAAACTTTATTGTTTAGCCGTGTTACATAGATTTAAAATATTACTGTTTGGTTCCAACGGTTACCCATTTCGAGGGTACAATATTTTCTTAAAACTAAAGATAACAAACAAAACCAATTCTTATTAATGTACATATTTTAAGGCAAAAAGTCAAAAAAATCTTTTAAGGAATAGAAACTGTTTTTAATCAGCCATTTTTTTTAAATTACGTATAAATTTCATATCATGCAGCATTTTTAACTCATTAGGAAGCGTTAATATATACTTTTGAAATCAGATCTTAGTTGTTCAATAGTTTTGGTATCATATCGTACCGCCCCTTTCACTCGCGAACTTCGAATTTTGCAGTAGCCCCCAGACATCGGCGTCCTTGTAACACTCCTCAAAACCGTAATATTTGTTTGAAGAATTTTCGACGTTTTTAATTGTGACTGGAACTACACATCGTTATCAAACTAACCATAGATAACAAAGTATATAAAACGAAGTTTAAATAATATAGACATGTAGTGTTCCGAACGCACCCGCGCGTCGCGCCGGCCGACTCGCTCGTTCTGTAGAAAGAGAAGCTCTAGCTCCGTCTCTTCTTTCACCTGCATTTTGCCAATAATTTTGTTTCGTTTCGTTCAGTTCAGTCAGTCACAGTCAGTCAACTTCCGACATTTCTTCTTTGAGGTTGTGCCAAAATCTTCCAGCGCAGTGGGAAAATAATTCTGAATTCAATAAGAATAATAGAATAACTCAATCGCCATGGCTGAAACAGAAATAATACAAACTAATCAAAATGAACAATTTTTTGAAGGTGTCGAAAAGCTAATTGAAATTTGGTTCACGCCGGCTAAAAATGCGGATTTGAGAAAGATAACACGGTAAGTTTTATTACAATGAAACGACTTTTGGTTTTGTTACTATATACAGGACTTTATTCGTATTGTTTTATAAGGTTACCGGCGACTTAATATGCGCATTGTCAGCTAGCCGGAGGCTGGAGCCGAATGAGTCAGTCAGATATTTTTTCTCTGTAAAATCGGTATGGTATTTTTCCATCGCAATTTTTGGAGTATGTCTATACATATACATGCCATGCCATGATTACGATGTTTTTTTTTCTGAATAGGAATATTCTGGAATCAGCTGTTGCCGCATGCCGTGGTTGGACGCCGGTTGGCCAATGGCCACCATTGCTTCACCCCGCGATGTTCGAAAATATTGTCTGGCTGATTAGAGTCCCAACAGATGCTCCCATACGTTATTTATAAACAAGCTGGGGGTTTTATTTAGATACACTGAATAAGTTTCTCTTTGTAATGTAGAAGAGAAAAATACCGATTTTATTAAGGCCAGTTACTGGACAAAACTTTGTCACAATCCTGCATATCTTAAAATAAGTTGTAGCTAGATCAGATCACCAACCAGTTCCTTTAGTAAGTTTTTAGAAAACAAATTGTACTTCTCAATCAAACTATGTACATTGGATAAATTATGTATACAAATATAAGCTCAGATACCTACATAACCATAAGATTCTTTTCAGAATATCACATGCCTTAATTAAACTAACAACTTTACCATATTTTCTTTAATTTAATAATTTACTTATTAGCCTATTTGTGCTAGGTAGGTGTTTTATATTTATTTTATAAATGAAATATGAAAATACTTAATATTAAGATTTATTAGCATTTTAAAAAACATCAATACAAAGCAAGATGTACCGCAGTATATATCAATCATAAAACCACAGATACATTATAATTTTTTTAAACTATGATTCGTTTCACTCATAAATCACCTCCCCTTCTAATTATTAGACAAAATATTGACCCATTATAGCTAAGACCTGTCTAGGTTTTACAATTCTACCACTTCTGGTGGTTACTTTTGGAGTCACCAAGCTCCTTTCATTACATTGATTGATGTTAGATTCAATGTTTATTTATACTGAAAATCATTATTTATCTATCCTTTATTACAAAGTTATTATCATCATAAATCTTTTAGTGAGAATAATAAACAAATATACGTACAAAACACACTCTATTCTTTTTACTCATAATAACATTGTAATCCAACTTATTAACAAAATAATGATTACAGTAATAATAGACCTGAATCTAAACATCAATCAATGTAATGAAAGGAGCTTGGTGTCTCCAAAAGTAACCTTCAGAATTGGTAGATTTGTAAAACCTATAATGTCTTATACTAATAATGGGTAATATTTGTCTAATAAGATAGAAGAGGAGGATTTGAGGTAACGTATATAGTTTTTGTAATAAATATAATGTTTATGTTATTATAATTTATCTATTTTGCAATCCACTCCTTCCTTTTTAGATCTTTTTTTATCAATTACAGTTCCTTTTTCCAATATTTTTCTTTGTCAGTTTTGTATACAATCTTATCTCCTATTTCATACTTAGCAATTTTCTTCCTCACCCGTTTTTCATTTTCTATAAGAGACTGTTTCAAGGTTAAAAGTTTATGTACATTTTTCTCAACCTTAGGTTTTAGTGCCTCTGAATTAGTTGGTAGCAATGTCCTTACTCTTCTACTGTTCAAAATTTGTGAAGGAGAAACACTTAGTGTTGACAGAGGTGTATTATTGTAACTTAATACATAATCCCTGTAATCTACTTTATCCTCATGTGCTTTCTTTAAAATATTTTTACTGATATGGACTCCTTTCTCCGCTAACCCGTTACTTTTTGGATAATGCGGGCTACTTGTTATCAGTAATATGTCTTTACTTTTATAATATTTGTTACACTCTAGTGAATTAAAGGGATTATTATCTGCAATAACTTCCTCTGGGTAACCAAATCTAGTAAAAACTTCTTGGAATGCATTTATTACAGATCTGGATGTCTTATCTGGTAAGGGCAAAACTTCAAGCCAATGAGAAAAATAATCAACTATCACAAGATAATATTTTCCAAAAATTTCTAAGATGTCAGTACCTACTTTGGCATATCTTCTATTAGGAACCTTATGGCTCAACAAGCTATCTGTTTTATTAGCAGATCTAAATTTTCACATGTACGACATTTTAACACATAATCATTGATATCTTTGGAAAGTCCAGGCCAGTAAAATAACTGCCTTGCTTTTTTTATACTCTTACATATTCCTATATGCCCTTCATGAACTAAATTTAAAACATAGCTTCTCAAAATTTTAGGTACAATTATTTTGTTTTCATAGAAAGCCAAACCAGATTCAAAGTAAATACCTTCCTTTAACTTATAATAATCTTTACATTCTTTTGGAATCATTTTTTCTTCTGGCCATCCAGTAATATAGTATTTATTTAGCATACTTAATATTTTATCACATTTAGTTTCAGTTTGAAATTCTTGTTTTCTTTCTGGTGTCATAGGTAAGTGTACAGTAACAGAATGTACCATTTGTAACATTTCTTTATCATTTTCAGTAGATTTCAAACTGTTTCTAGACAACATGTCAGCAAAGTGCAATAATTTTCCTGGCACATAATACACATTTAGCTTATACATGAACAATTTTAGTCTCAAGCGTTTCAGTCGAGGAGATCCAATTTTACATATTGGTTTTGACATAATTGACACAATGGGCTTGTGATCTGTCTGAACATCTACATCCAAACCATAAATATATCTGTGAAATTTTTTAGCTGCATAGCATATTGCAAGTAGTTCTTTCTCAGTTTGACTATAATTAAGCTCAGATTCATTCATGGTTCTTGATGCACAAGCAACTAATTTTAATATATTATTACTACCACGTTGGAATAGACAACAACCTACACCATTCTTACTGGCATCACACTGCAAGATTATTTCTTTTTTTGAATCAAATGATGTCAATGATGGAGCAGTACACACTTTTCTCTTTAGCTCAGCAAACGCTAACCTATGAGCTGGTAGCCATAAAAACTCAGTATCTTTTTTTAGCAATTTACAGAGAGGTGCCATTAAATTTGCCATATCAGGCACATATCTACGTACATAGTTGAATGAGCCTAAGATTTGTCTAAGCTCATCTCGGTTAGTTGGTTCTTCCAACTTGAACAGTGACTCTACTCTATCTTTATCCAGCGACATTCCATTTTCATTAAAAACTTGTCCAACATATTTTACCTCGGTTTGTTTGAACTGAAATTTATTTTTATTGAAGACAATACCAAGTTTTTTAGCCTTTGACATTACATTTTGCAGTGCTATGTCATGTTCCTTTTCAGTTTTACCCATAACTAGAATATCATCAGCCCATACAACTACATTTTGTATATCAGCGAATTGACCCTCAAGGACATCTTGAAACAGTTCCGGGGCATTCATTAAACCATAAGGTAGGACCAAGTACCTAAAAACACCAAAAGGTGTGGCAAAACAACATTTCCATGAAGATTCTTCCGACAAAGTCAAGTGATGGAAGCCTTCTGTGAGGTCCAATACTGAAAAAAATTTCTTACCCTGCAGTTTAAAACTTAAGTCTTCTAGTGTGGGCAACATTTTAGGTTTTTTAATTATAATTTTATTTAAGTCGGATGGATCAAGGCACAATCTAATTTTTCCATTTGGCTTTTCCACTATGACTATTCTGTTTACACAAGCATTTTCATGAATATTTTCAACCTTAACAATCGATTTCCTATCAATTAGTCGTTCTAGTTCAGTTTTAAGTGGTGGCAGCAAACAAGAAGGTAGCCTGCAAGAGGGGTGACATATTTGTTCTCCTGAACTTTTTGTAGGAATTTCCACCTTCCCTGGCAACCTTCCTATTCCCTCAAACACCTCAATATTTTTATTTATAAATTTCTCTTTATTTGCATCCACTTCAATGGAATGCACTCTCTTAATAAGATTTAACGACACACATCCAGGCAGACCCAGGAGCATTGTGCCAACCTCAACTACTACAAAATTTTCATTACACATTTTATCTTTATATTTGCATTGAAGGTTGACAATTCCTACTGCTTCTACTATGTCGCCAGTAAAACTTTGAATTTTAAAATTTGTGCTTTGAAGTTTTAAATTTAACTTTTTATTAATTTTGTTAAATATTTTAACGGGCATAATGCTCACCTCTGCTCCTGTATCCAACTTACAGTTAACCTTTATATTCTCAATTGTTAATGTTTCTGTCCATTCCGATTTTTTCTCACTTGACACTAGACAAACTTCACCACAACACAAACTGTCATCTGATGATTGTTCTGCATTGGACTCACACTTTGCCTCTCGAACACTTTTAACTCTGCAGCTAACAGCTAGATGGTTATAAATTCCACATCTTGAACATTTTTTTCCAAAAGCGGGACACTCTCTTGGGCCATGTCTCTTCTGGCAACGACGACAGTTAAATTCCTCTTTACATTTCTTTGTATCCTTACAAATTTTTATTGGCTTTTTCTCTGATTTGAAAGCCACCCTATCTATTTCGACAGATGGGTTCATCTCCTTGACCTGTGTCCGGCTGACCTCAGCAGCTCTACACATACTTGCAGCTTTTTCAAGGGTTAAATTTTCAATTCTCAACATTGCTTCCTGAAGTCCTTTGTCAAAAATTCCTTGGACAATCCTATCTCTTAACAGTTGATCCTCCATTCCCAACATATAATTGCATTTATCAATTTGTTGACGCAGGCTTGTATAGAAGTTATCAAATTTCTCCCCTTCTTCTTGCCTTCTCTCATTGAATCTGTATCTTTCAAAAACCTCATTTGAATTTGGGTTTATATACTTTTCTATCTCTGCTAATATTTTGCTATAGCTCTGGCTGTCTTCCTTGGACATTTTAAAAGACTGCACCACCTTAGTTGACTCAGGACCCAGCATATTTCTCAACAAAGACAACTTAATTTTGTCATTGCCCTCGTCCTGACCAATACCTACCAAATAATCTTCGAACATGCAGCGCCATGCTTTCCAATCTGATGCTGCTGCCTCTGAGCGTATATCGAAATTCGGAGGCAATTTTACTGGATTCTGCTCCATGCTGACGACAAAATCTATCTGTCTTAAACTTGACAATCCTCAATCACGAAGTCTTGAGACATACACTGTAAATTTAGTGATTTGTCGACTGCGCCATGTTTTATATTTATTTTTATAAATGAAATATGAAATACTTTAATATTAAGATTTATTAGCATTTTAAAAACATCATACAAAGCAAGATGTACCGCAGTATATGTCAATCATAATACCACAGATACATTATATTTTTTTAAAACTATGATTCGTTTCACTCATAAATCAGTAGGTACCATGAGACAAACACATACATATAAAAATACATTTGCTTATTAGAAGCACTAAATCTGAATATTATTATTATTAACCCCTATTATTAGACCTTAACCCGTGTGGTGTCGGGTTAGAATTACACCTGTCTATTTAATTCGTGAATGTCGTAAGAGGCGACACGATATAGGTTAAGTTATA
>NC_133494.1:2681140-2685536 GCF_025370935.1 Choristoneura fumiferana
TTAACATCTATTTTTGTCTGTGGATCTGTCTCTGCATCAAAACTCCCAAACGGATGATCCAATTGGGACATGTTTTTTTTAAAAGAAAGATAGATTAAATCATGATTGTTCTTAGCTAAGTCAGTCAAAAATTTATTAATCTAATGCAAATTTCAGGGATTTAAATTCTTGTAGTTGTTAAATAGTTTACTTGGTAAGATATGGAGAGAGATTTGACTGTAAACTTAGAGTTAATAGAATTTGTAGACTATACAAATATTGTAGGCAATATGTTTATCACAGTAGCTATTCAAATATGTATTGCTACTTGCTATAGTACATTGAATATGAAACATTATTAAAATACAGAGGTTTATCATGAGTTTTAAAATCTTAATTGCAGAACAGTTGTAATAATTGTGATATTCTGTGAACAGTATTTGTAATTTTGTGCATATTTCATATTTTAAATTAACTGTGTTTTGTATTTCAGCATTATAAAATAATTAATGAACATTAAATATCTGCTAAACCCCTATTTCATAAACATTGCAGGCTACATTTAACTTTGAACATTCAGACTTGAAGTTTCATCCTAAACCAGGGGCCATATTGCCTAACATTTTTGATGCTCACAATCGCAATCAAATGACAGTTTTTGTATGCAAAATCTGTCATTTCATTGTGATTGTGAGCGTCAGAAAAGTTAGGCAATACAGCCTCTGGTTTGATATTGGCTACAAGGTCTAGATCAAACTGTCCGTTGCCTGCAGCCTATCATAGTATGAAATAGAGGAATAAAATTTATATGGTTTTTTAATGTGGAGGTTTGTCACATAGTTCACATGGTAGTTTTCCTCTGTTTATTCTATTTATTATTCCTGGTGATTTCCTGAAAATTCCTAGGAATTACTTTCATAATATTTCCTGGGAGCAATCCCTATCAGTGACATTAGCCGACTGTCAAATTTACATAAAATGTAATTGTTTCTTGGCTGTCTTTTGTACCAGGATAAAACAGATTAATTATAGTGTTACTTTAAAATTAGCAAATAATATTTTATTTCCCTGCAAAATTGTATGTTATATTATAATGTTAAACTCACTTAGTTGGCTTATAAATGGCTGAATTTTCAAAATAAAGTTATCAATCATGACATTATTTTCAAGTGACATGTTATTAGTGTTTTAAAATTATATTAAAGCATAATCTTACATTTACATGATTAAATACTCTATAGGCAGCATTGTATCCTAGTATCAATAGCACAGTATTTTACAATAGCAGGTTAATAAAACTTGATGAGTGCACAATGCACATTTCAGAAGCTACAAGTGTCAGATTGAAAACTACCTCACACCTGAATGAAATGATACAAGCCAATTCTAATATTAGAAGAATCTACCACTGAGCAGCGATAATGAGTTACAATTTTTAATTATCACGATATGTAGACAGCGAGTAAGGGAAATGATAAGTAATTACCTAGTCAACGTTACGTGCCTGTTCTCTCGGTGCATCTGGTGCGGTGGCATCTGGTGATGCCCAGGCATGCCCTGGTGCCCGCCCATGTGCTGCGGCGGGTGCCCCGACATCGGCTGATGATGCATGTTCGGGTGATGCATCATCTTCACCAAACACTACAAACAAACATTCAACAACTCTTAGCTCCCGCAACATCTTATAGTCTAATCACCATAACTAGCCCTGACCACCCAACACTTACCGTAATTTGTTACGTATACAAATCTAGTCCCCGCTATCCGATCAACATAAATCCGCTCACAATCTACGCCAGTATTATTTATTTTTGGCAAACAGTAAAGAAAATCGTTTCGTTCAACATGCGGCCATGTTAAAATGTTGCCATGTTGTTAGTAGATTTTTATTACCACTAGATGAAAACCCGGCTTCGCTCGGGTAAAATGTACACCCATAATATGTTTGAAAAAAATTTTTTGCCACTGTAAAGACTGTCGCACTTATCGAAAAATCTGAAGTATATCCCCAGCCTTAATATTATCACAAACGTACTTTCACAGCTAACCTACGTATCGGTATTTCACCAGTAGATAGTTCTCCTAAATCTTATTTGCCCAAATAACTATGATGTCTCTGTCTCATAATCAAAGAAATTAGACCTAAAGGGCCCCATATACGGTACAATTCGTCTGTACGATCGGTCTGATGAAAATCGACGAATCGTACCGTGTGTGGGGCCCTTAAGAGGTCACAATGGAGAACGAAATGCAAACCTGTGACACGTGATGACGTGACGCCACTTTGATGTGATGACTTTGACATGTTTACTTCGCAACGCCATTATATACTTAGTAATTTATTCAAGTTTATATTGAAAATACTCGATAATCCGAATTTTCCGCCTACAAGTTGTCGACTCGGATTGACTAATTTTTTACGCTCTTCAATTTGATGTGCATTTCGTTCGAGTCTACCGTACCCCTTGACGAAATTATTAATATAGATTACCACCACACGAAATGTAGAGTAGCTCAACCCGGTCCAACATTAGCATCTGAAATATGGTCTTCCATTTGTAAGGTCGAGCGTAGTACGTCCATAGGTCGAGCGGCTTTAACATAACACAACCTTTTTAAAAAACTGTCAATAAAAAAATAGAAAGGTTTGAATTGATTGATGAATTTCTACGTTTTACTTACTTTTTTATTTAATTTTTCAATAACCGATCAGTCTATATTTGTATTCTTTTGAATAATTTAGCTCAATGAGGGCTATCGCGTATGAATTCGCCGCTAGATGCGCTAGTGTAGCGTGAGGTCTCCGAAATGTCAAATCTCATAGTTTTTGGGTGAGCTACGCGGGTTTATTTATAATTAGAATAATTTTGTGAATATTTTGCAATATCTGAAATTAATTATGGCAAATATGCGTTCCGGGGCAATGAATATCTGTGTTTCGAGACAGTTTTGTCTTTCGGAAACCTTTGTCCTCCCTTTTTTCTGAACAAAACGGGGACTATGGAACACTGTGGCATGCTCGATATTTTTATGGTACGGTTTTAAGGTGTATTAAATATGATTTTAATCTAAACTTTGCTTTCACGCCCATAATAACAGACTTTGAAAGCCACACTTAAAAACCTCACGCAACAGTGCGCCATCTAGTGAGACAAAAAACGATAGCCCTCATTGGGACTACTATTTAGTGCTACTAGCATAAAAAATAGTCACAATTTGGTAGAATACATTTTATTACATATTTTATGCCGGAAACACAAGGAGCGAGTAAGGATTAGAAAAAACTGGCCAAGAGCGTGTCGGACACGCCCAAATTAGGGTTCCGTAGCCATTACGAAAAAATTAAGTTATATTTTTCTAAGGATTTCGTATTTTATACAGAATCTTCCAAGTTTAGGTATATTTTATACCTTATGCTGCTATTGCTAATTTGATACTTTATATAGTAACTTATTGGCGCAACTCATACCAAAAGATGAAAGACCTTTGCCCAGAAGTGGAGCACAAGAGAGGCTTATTATAAAAAACCGGCCAAGAGCGTGTCGGACACGCCCAAAATAGGGTTCCGTAGCCATTACGGAAAAAATTAAGTAATATTTTATAAGGATTACGTAATTTTGAACATGAAACTACCGTGAGACTCACTCATATTAAATATAATGACCCGGACGGTGAGTTATCCGGCATTATATTTAATAAGGATTACGTATTTTATACGGAATCTTCCAAGTTTATAGTGCCATCCACGAAGACGCGTAATTTTGTCAAAATTAGCCATTAATGACATTGTAATAAGAACCACGGCACGCGTCATCGTGAAAGACTACCTGTAACTACTAACTGCATTAGCGTGGACTCGTCAGTAATTTATGATTTTATTTCTTTCTCGCCATAAATGAGTTTTAGGCTTCCGGAGCCAAAATGCCAAAAACCTTAATAGTTTCGCCATGTCTGTCTGTCCGTTCGTCCGCGGCTTTGCTCAGGGACTATCAATGCCAGAAAGCTGTAATTTTGCACGGATATATATATATATATATATATATATATATATATATATAAACTATGCCAACAAAATGGTACATTTAAAAAAAAAACAAAAAAAAATTTAAAGACGTAAGTGGAGGTGATTTTTTTTTCTCATCCAACCTATGGTCTGGGGTATCGTTGGATAAGCCATTAGGCGGTGCTAAGACAATTTTCGATTCAATGATTTTTTTGCGAAATATTCAACTTTAAAGTGCAAATTTTCAAATCGAGCGCCCCCCCCCCCCCCCTCTAAAATCTAAACCGGTGGGTGTAAAAATTTGAAAAAATTCAGGATGGTAGTATCAAGGAAACTAACCTATAAGTAACTCAAGGAAAACTATAACGGTTAAGTTTGCTTGAGAATTATAAGTAGTTTAGAGTAAATAGCAGC
>NC_133494.1:2691269-2796545 GCF_025370935.1 Choristoneura fumiferana
AGTTTTTAACCCCCGACGCAAAAAGAGGGGTGTTATATATATAAGTTTGACCGCTATGCGTGTCTGTGTGTCTGTCTATGGCACCGTAGCTCTTAAACCGGTGAACCGATTTGAATGTGGTGTTTCTAGCGATGGTTCTTAGATATGGGACTTTGAAGTAACAATGCCGGGGGTTTCCAACTTTTTGTTGGTTAGGTTATAGGTTTCTCATTACTAGGTTGAACCAATTCCGTAATCAAGCAACCACATCACGTTTCGACCACGACGCTGACCGCCCAAATATCTCAACGTTTGCCCGAGTTCGTCCTTGCCCCGTCCCTCATCGATTTCCTGGGTTAAAAATAAACAAAGGATCGAGCAGGCGGCTGTCTATTTTAGGCTATTGCGAAGTTTACAACATAAGATACCTGCATTCAAAACCACTCGTAACTTGAATTTTAACGATCTAAGTTTAATTTTGATGAGTGATTAAGTTTGTGGATGCCTTGTAACACTAACAACCATGTTCGAACCTAGCCAAAGACTGGCCTTCAAAATAAGTCTTGCAAAACAAGACGATAAAAAACCTCGTTTAGTTATCCACGTTATCTAGATTTAGGCATACTAATATTATGTCTGCGTCCCCGTTGTTAGCGGTCTCGCAAAAATAGAACTACTGACACCAAAATAAATGTCTAATTCGAAAACCTACAAAGACAAACATTTATCGTTCGACCTGCGCGCAGAATTGATCTCGATCACAAATATCTTTTGCAGAGCTACGGCTACGAATTCTCTTGCGTATTTTATTATCGCTTAGTTTTGCCCACACTTTGGACCTAAACTTTACTGGACTTGGCGTTTGTATGGTTCTGTAAATATCCAAGCGGAGTTGCGGTAATCTATTTATAGTCGCATAATAAACTAATATTGGTTATTGATGACATTTCAAACTGTGTAAGTGTAAACGGCGTTCTACCAACCTGTTACCAACAGTACCGATGCAATGATAAATTATGAATATAGGTAACCCTAGGACAATGAAACACACACACACACAAACATCACGTCTGTATTTCCAAATGGGGTAGGCAGAGCACACGAAACGTGACCGCTTCGGAGCCACTTTTAGCAATTTTAGGACAATGACATTATAATTATACCAATAAATACTATTGATAGTCGACCAATGAAATGTCCAGTATTTATAGTACCTAACACAAAGTCACTTATCTATTAAATCCACCTGCATGAGTACCTAAAGTCATCCTCAGAAGTAAATGAGGGTGTGTAGAACATTTGAGTTTGACTTAAATTTGACTAATTTCAACCAGTCATAACTTTTCATTGTGAAGCTGAACGCACATTAATTCCCAAACAGCATTGTGCTTTGTAGCGCTAAACCATTCGTTCGAACCAACCCCCACTGGAGGGCACGACGGCTGAGGTGACACCCTGGCGAGGGTAAGGTCAAGGTCAGGACCGCGGCGCGTGCGCGATGCACTCTGATGCAGTAACTACGTAATGCATTGTAATTGTAACAAGTGTAATAATTATCCCTGAAAGATGGTGCGTTATCTAGCTGACATCAAATTATATGAAATGGCTGCGAAAAGTTAACTGCCAATCGAACACCAGACAGACATGGAGAACTCCTCAAGGCATTTAATTTGGGACAATACAATTACAGTGTATCTACCTACCTACTAAGTCTAGTCCATCTATTTGAACTACGGCCAATTCAAACTCTTTAAAACGATCCTATTCCTCTCATACTGCGGCTGTTACATATTCGGTTGTGATTATCTGCCATCATTATGAGTCCTTAACCGTCAGCTTCATAACACTCAACAACATCTATTACATTTTATACAAACCATTCGAGCCCCAACAAAAACATAAATCATGGATGATATCACAGCGCCGGCCAAGTGGACGCAACGCAACAACAAGAACGCGCTGCAAAAACCGACTTGATTGAACCAACTCGCGAACGGCCGCAAAGTGTCGGGTTCCGGCGGCATCAAGTGAAACTCAAGGCCGGTTATGCCTTATTTACTGACATCGTGTTTTGCTAAGCTTTGTTGTCAAGCGCGGGCCGAGTTTGTGTACGAGTTCGATCAAACCATTGGTTGCAGTTATAGAACTATTTTCATCGGAACGACTAGGAAAGGAAGACTAAAACAAATATATTTACATAGCTTATTTTACCGCTAAATAAACTTTGACTGGGTAACCCCTCGTCTCATTTGAACTTGACCTACTTTGCCCAAACTAAACTGCTCTCCCTAGATATAAACAAAGCAGAGCGACTCTTTTACAAATAAGACGGCTTGCATGAAATGAAATCTAGATTTAGTCTTTGAAGTTTATTTATGTTTGACAGTGTACAGTTGAACACTACTAATTAAACAGAGTATCCAGCTTATTTCTTGTTGTTCCACTGTCCTACTTCTATGATTATCACACAAAAATGTGATACGAAATATTTAAATAATATTATATAGCCTTGACGATAAACTATAGTCTAAAACATAAAATACTACAGAATCTGATAAAAGAAATCGGAAATTCTTTCGCGACCGGCCTTACGAATGTTAAGGCCAACGCGTGTGTACAAATATAAAATATTTTCGGACATTTTATTTTGTGAGCCCTCCACATTTACTATGAACTTGCCAAAGACACGCGAAGAAGGTAACTCAAACTATTCACTAATGACGCGTTCCAGCTTAGTGGACCTTGTAAACATTTTTTTTCGTTCCAAGAGGTCGTGTTGGGCAGACATTTTGGTTTAGACAGGTTTGCAGGTGGTAGGACCTTGTGCAATGTCCGCCCGGATTGCTACCACCATCTTGCTCGCTAATCCTGCCGTGCAGCAGCAGTGTGCAGCAGTGCTTGCACTGTTGTGTTTCGGCGTGGAGAGTAAGACAGCCGGTGGAATTACTGGTACTTGAGGTATCCAATCTTAGGCCTCTAGGTTGTCAACGCATCTGCAATACCCGTGGTGTTGCAGATGTTTATGGGCGGTGGTGATCTCTTACCATCAGGAGACCCACTTGCTCGATTTCCATCCAGTCGCATAAAAAAAAAAACTGTAAATTGAACGCGGCTAAGAATAGGAAAATGAGTTTTGCCAATTCTCGATGCTACGGAAATAGTTTGAAGTGTTTAATATCGTCTTATTTTGGCATCTGTGTCGATTCGTGATACTTGTTGTTTATTACACTAGGTACTAATTGATTATGAAAACATCTGACTGACCACGTTATATCACCGTGACAATTAAAGTTCGCCACATTTCGGCGCCGACAACTTTAAATTAAGCCACCATATTTCAAAGAATCCCTCAAGCAAACAGACCTCTCCCAGTTATCAAGATAGTAGCAAAAAACAGTTACCAGACCGGTAGCCCTGCGATAATAATACGGTTATCTCCAATTTCGCCGAAGAAACGATGCTAATTTAGCTCGAAGAAAGCATTCTCCGAATCTTTTTCGGATACTTTAAACTTATGGCGCCGCTGGCCAGTGGCCGCAGCCCGCACTGCAACAGGAAATCAAGATAATTGCCACTACAATGTATGTAACCATGCAGTGGTAGCGATGGCAACTGAGCCTAGCTCGTACGTGGTTAGTTAGGAGTAGGTGCCAGGTGATATATCGTTCCATTTTGATACCTAATGTACTCAGCATTGTGGTCCACAAGCAACACTGGTGCATGATTTTGCGCCTAGTATTCTGTTGATGCTACATCAACTTATAATTTCAAAGCTCAGAAACAGCTTTACAGAAAAGCGTCGCATGCTTATAGCTAGCGTGGTACACTATGTCATTCTCATGCAGTTCCGTACGCGTATAGCACCAACAGGGGGATCGATAGGAGGTTCTAGAAGCTTCAACGGTGTTTGACGAATGCGCTTGCCCGTAATTGAAAGGCTCGCGTATCTCACCGTATCGATCGGGGCCTGCGCGTTGCTGCAAGCAACAGGCGTGACGCAGATACGCTGCAGCCACGAGGACACGGGGATGATACCCCTAAATATGGAGATTTTTATAATAGACTGCAATGACATCGCTTACAAATATAGGAATTTAACGTTTCTGGCAGAGGGTTTTGCCTGCAAGTGGAAAACTATTTTTGGCTGCTAAAACATGCATAACCTAGAATGGAATTCGTTCACAGTCTGTAAATATATATTGAATTTTTATATTTGGTCGTGATGCACCTGCTGATAAATTAGCCATAAATGTCATATCGACTCGCGTGGAATCATAATCGCCGCACCACATCTTTCTGTGAAGTGATGTGGGGTAGAAAGAGACGGTGAATGCGATCGTGAGCACCCGCGCTTCTGGTAATTGTGTATGCATTCTCGTTCGGATTCAAGTGGGTTGAAATCGAGAAAAGTTTATGCTACAGCAGTTTGTTTACACGACCCGCTGGATGAAATGGGACCAGTCGTAAACACAAACGACACGGCGACCTCGAGAAAATCCATAAGTTTATGAAAATGTTACGTCCCAACTCCCAAGAGAAGGCGCGATAGGGATAAAAACGGGTACGTAACCCGATGGAAATGAAGACGCACTGAAGTGTTATATGGGAGGTTTTCGTTGTGGGTATCACGAAATATATTCTTATTTGTGTTTGTGAGTATCGTGAGAATGGTTCGGGTTTTATGTTTGATCACAAACCTAATGTGAAGCACTTTAAGACGGAGCGTGCTTGATTATTAAAATTACGTGAATTGGCGTAGTAGTATTTTGAAGAGGTACAGATTGTCTATTTTAGAAAAAAAAAGCAAGATGACAAGTGGACAGCATTGACATCTTTCTGTTTAGGGTTTCGTAGCCAAAATGGCAAAAACGGAACCCTTATAGTTTCGCCATGTCTGTCTGTCTGTATGCCGACAAAATTGTACAATAAAAAATTCAAAAAAATTTTTAGATTACATCCCATAGACGTAAAGTGGGGATATTTTTTTTTTCCTCATCCAATCTTGTAACGTGGAGTATCATTGGATAGGTCTTTTAAAACCATTAGGGGGTTGCTAAAACGGTTTTTCGATTCAGTGATTTGTTTGCAAAATATTAAACTTTAAAGTGCCAATTTTCATTAAAATCGAGCGTCCCCCGTCCCCCGCCCCCCTTTTGCTAATACTTATATGATGAATATAAATGTTTGTAGTAGGTATTTGAGTCTTGGATGTTTGTATGTATTTAAGTATAAATGTATGTATGTCTACCCGTTGTTTAGCACCCATAGAACAAACCTTGCTTAGTTTGGGGCTGGGTCAATTGGTGTAATTTGTGAGAAGATGGTATTACTACAATTTCATTCATTGTATGTCATTATCGTCAAATTTCAGTTCAATTATTTGATGATCAATATTATTTTCCAGTGATCATAATTAGTTTTTAGGAAGCCGTTATATTGTTTGGTGATTCAGTTTTAGTGACACATCTATTATTTTGGAACCCAATATAATTATTTGACGATCAATATTATTTCCGAGTAATTTTTAAATTATATTTAAGTAACCGTTTTAATATTATTTGGTACTTTATTTTAGGAACAAATATTATTTATTAGGTCGCCGAAAACGCATTTATTAGGTGATCAGTATAATCATACCCTTTTTTTTTTAGTGACAAATAAATAAATAAATGTTGTAGCTGCTGCTATAAACTTATTTTTCGTAAAACCACTTGTCAAAGCATTTTAAAAATAAACAAACTCTTTGTTAGCCATTAGACACAGATTGGCAAGGTCGTCTCTCGACTTGGTTTGCCTCAGTCGCCGTATCTATTGATTATCTTTACGTCAGTAAAATCTGAAAATTTTATACTTGCTCTATACAACGCGGGTTTACAAACTTTTATATTTTTACCTACTTTATAGCCTAGTGGTTAGTGATCCTGGCCCTGAGGCCCCGGATCGGATTCGAATCCCGATTTGGGCAGACGCTTGCGTTTGTATAAGAATGTTTGTGCCCCAGTCACGGAAGTTCTGTGTATTTATTTTATTCAACAATTTTTACATTTGTGTGTTATTTAAACAATGTGCCGCAAAAATTGGTGCCAAGGGTGCCAATTGGTGGAGAGCCGTGGTGGCCTAGTGGTTTGAGGAGAGCCGTGGTGGCCTAGTGGTTTGACCTATCGCCTCTCAAACAGAGGGTCGTGGGTTCAAACTCAAACCCCGGCTTCGCACCTCTGATTTTTCGAAATTCATGTGCGGAATTACATTTGAAATTTACCACGAGCTTTGCGGTGAAGAAAACATCGTGAGGAAACCTGCACAAACCTGCGAAGCAATTCAATGGTGCGTGTGAAGTTCCCAATCCGCTGGGCCCGCGTGGAACTATGGCCCAAGCCCTCTCATTCTTGGAGGAGGCCTGGTGCGCAGTGGGTGGACGTATATAGGCTGGGATGATGATGATGATAAATGGGTGGCGCTCTGAAACGTTACAACCGCTTTTTCGCAAAAATATGTCCGTCAAATAAAAAACCTAATAACACCACCACTACGTGTGGTGGAGAATACAATAAATAGGTTTGAATCTTGGCCCAGGGTGGAACATTTTAATAATCAATTTTACTATGATTTCCTTGACAAAAGCCAGCGTGATAGAGAGATAAGCTAAGCTAGCAAAGCCCCATGCGGCAATGCATGCGTTAATCGAATTAAGTGTTACTTTTTATTATAATTTCTGACATAGTTTAATATGCGAATTGCCGTAAAAAATTGTTTCGATGTCTGGTTGCCGTGTCTATCGTAACACTGTAGGTAGGTGCCTCTACGTAAAGATAGGTACCTCTACTTAAGGTAAAGCTGAATTCGTGCAGTGTTGAAACATTATGTTCATCATTATTATGCAGTCTCGACTTTGGCTGGCAACAAATATATTAGGTATTTGCAATGCAAATGTTCGAATACTTCAAGGCTTCACCATCGCTATATATACATTTAAGTATGCTGTCTTTTAACAAAATCCTTTTTATCTCTACTTTTTGTGGACGGTTCTTGTATTGTCATCCAACCTACTTAATGTATGCTGAATTTTAAGTCAATCCGATCAGTAAAGTGGATCAAAATTAAATTGCAAGATTTGTGATTTGCAGCAAATTAATAGGAGGTAGGGTCGTGGTATGATCGTGACGTGACCGGGCCGTAACTTGTATATGTGGGTCAGAACACTACCATGACTTTACAGTGACCGTACTCGATAGCGACGGCGTAAATTATTTGTATGGAGAATTGTACGGCGCCTCTACAATAATTTACGCCGTCGCTATCGAGTACGGTCACTGTAAACTCATGGTAGTGGTACAGCACTCAGCAGCTCGCTTTCGTACGTAGCTGAAGCCAATGGCGATGTTTATCTCACCCATTTCTTTTAATTGACTAAGACGGCGTTATGGACACTGCTAATAATTTGAATTGTTTAGGTCAGGTCACAAATGTTGATCGGCCTATGTTCCGTGTTTGTTGCAGACAAATTATATTCAATACAAATCAATGTTTGTTTTCTATACCCCGACGCAAAAAGAGGGGTGTTATAATTTTGACGGCAATATCTGCCCGGTCTGTCTGTGGCATCATAGCTCCCAAAGATAGACCGATTTCGATGTTTTTTTTTGTCAAAACGAGTTTCCTTACGGTCGTTCTATTCTTGGCATGTTTCATAAAAATCGTTCAGCCGTTTTTGAAATATTGAACAATGAAATGACAATGTCTATAGTTTGTCAACTTTTCTAAGGTAAGTTGGTTAGGTTATTGTGGATTCTTTGTTGGTGCGACTCTACATATACATAGTGTATTCATTCAGTCTTCAGTCCTACAATAAAATAACTCTTTATTGAACACCAACACAGTAAGCAGTGCAGGTGGTAGGACCTTGTGCAAGGTCCGCCCGGAGGATTGCTGCCACCATCTTGCTCGCTAATCCTGCCGTGAAGCAGCAGTGCTTGCACTGTTGTGTTTCGGCGTGGAGAGTAAGACAGCCGGTGAAATTACTGGCACTTGAGGTGTACCATCTTAGGCATCTAGGTTGGCAACGCATCTGCAATAACTCTGGTGTTGCAGATGTTTATGGGGCGGTGGTGATCTCTTACCATCAGGAGACCCACTTGCTCGTTTGCCATCCAGTCGATTTAAAAAAAAAACAAGAAAATACATGTACATATATAGAGATTTTTAAGCTAAGCAATAGGCGGCAGAGCGATCTCTTCCAGGCAGTCTTGTTCACAATTAGCTACTCTGATTTCTTGGAGTAATGACGTGGTTAAATAATAGACGCTAATTGATAGTATTGAAAAATATGACACGTTCTTCCGGCCCTAGAAACAGCGGGGTTACTTCGAAATTCGAAAATCGAAGTTCGTATCTTATTTACCCTCTCACTCTCGTATTAAATGATATAACCGTCGGCGGGACGGTACGATACGCGAACTTCGATTTTACAATTTCGTAGTTGCTCTGTAGAGTCGTATCAGATATTTAATTTATGCACGTTTCGTTGTCTGATATGTTGCTGGTAGTTACATTGACGTTTGGCCTGTTTTTAGCCCTTGTTTAGATATGAATGTAATTTAAATAGCACCTAAATATACTGTGTATTCACTGCGAGATAAGCAGTCTATTTGTAGAACATTAACGCGAGCTAATGACTCCTGCACTATTTGTTTGTGCTGCATGTAGTCATTTAGTTAGCAAGTAACTAATACTGTGATGATTTTGTCGGATATGTTGAATTAGGTATATAAACGATGTTATGTAGCCGGGACAGAAGCCTAAAATCATTATATATCCCTCCTTTTAAAACTCCTAGCTTTTAAAATTCTGCTCTATTTCGGAAAAGTTTATTGGGAACGGCCTCTTATATTTATAATAAGATACCGGAAGACATAACAAATATAGAGAATATCAATAAATTCAAAAAAACTTTATGTAACTTTTTAGTAACAAAAGCTTATTATTCCATAAATGAATTTCTAACAGATTGCAATAACTCGTATTAAGTAACTATGATGAGAATTATTATGTGATGCGTGTGAATGCATCACGACTGTTTGTTTGCCTAACGGCGCAACATAGTTATACTTCAAGTAGCTTTAAGATCTTTTGTACCAACCTATGTTGAACGAATAAATGAATGAATTTGAATTTGAAAAATTTGAGGCAATATGGGAAAGGGACTGAAGTGAGGACCTCAAGATATAAGCTTAGCCTAGTTTGGGACATTTTGGAACGTTTTCATTGTGTGAAAATTGCCGCTGTATCGAAAGGTCCTTTGCTGTACAATGTCCGTTGTATTAGAGTTAGTCCTCATTTCATAGAAATATCAACTGTATCGAAATTACCAATCTATCATAAGGGCCACTAAATTAGAACGTACGCCGTATCAGGAAGCTTACTTGTATTGTATTCAAGTATTTTATTGGTAAAAAAATCATAGAAGTTTTATTTGCTAAAGCGCTCGGTTGTTTTATGCGATAACGCTGCGTTGCATCAAATAATTTAATTACCAAACATTGTCTTACGCGGTGAGCGCAGCGGAAAATTGTGATTTGGTGATTTCGGTGGATTGTGATTGGTTAGATTAGATGCGTCTAACGTATTACGTTTAACGCAGCGTTTATCGCATAAAACAACCTAGCGCTTTACCAATCACAATCCACGCAATCTAAATACCCAACATGCGTTTGCCGCTGCGCTCACCGCATAAGACAATGTTTGGCAGTTAAATTATCTGATGCAAATTGATGTGCGTCAAGTGCTTGCGTTTAACGCAGCGTGTATCGCATTAAACGACCGAGGGCTTAACAGATTGAATCATCATCGGAGCTCTATATTATAACATGTACTTATGTACTAAATTAGAACATTTCAAAATCAACTAAAATGTAAACCATGGGAACCATAAAGGCAAATCGAGATAGCCTTTGAAGTCCAACGGTCGTCCCTGACCGGGCGGCGGGTGAGTCATTGTTGACTCGTTATGTAACCGCGCATGCGCTGATCTGCATGAGGCTCCTCGTGTAGGGTTACCACATAGCGAATTGATAAGTCCCGAGAAAAAGAACATTATTCCCAAAAGATTCACAAGACTATGCTATGCTTTAGTGGCGGGTGCTGATGCTTATTGCCTTAATTTTGAACGTGACGACAGTAATGACAAGTACCTAGAAAAGTAGGATAAAGAAAAAAATAGCTAGTTCTCTATTCCGTGCGAATTCCGAAAAATCTGTATGGCATACCTGCTCATATAAAGAATATTGTGGCTCCAGCGGCTTAGAGCGTTGTCACTAGTCAGTCGTAGTATCTATTCTTTTATACATATATCTTAGATAATTTATTGAATCAGGCGTTACTTTGCGGAGGTCCATATCAATGAACTAAAATAATTTCCTTGCTCACCCGCGACCTTACGATAGCTACGCTTATGCAAAATATGCGTGTTCATGCAGTTCCTCCACCTCCACACTGTAAGAACACACACAAATCACACAAACCCATCTATCACCACCATCACACTACACAACATGCCTTAACAGTAAATAAATAAAAATCAAGGTAGTTTTGAAGGACGGTTAAAAAATTTATTAATAATTTGTGGGTAGTTTTGTTTTGTTTCATAAAACGTATGTGGGTAGGTACTTGGGGAGTTACAGTGACAAGTTAAAACGGTGGTTGTGGTTCGTTAGTCTAACAACTGGTAGCATGGTGTACGGTTGTGTCACTCTGAAGATGAGCTCTGGTTGAGTTCGAAACGCGTCAGTGTAGTGTGGTGGTGGTGATAGATGGGTTTGTGTGATTTGTGTGTGTTCTTACAGTGTGGAGGTGGAGGAACTGCATGAACACGCATATTTTGCATAAGCTTAGCTATCGTAAGGTCGCGGGTGAGCAAGGAAATTATTTTAGTTCATTCATATATCTTAGGTACGATAACCCTGTACCCGTGTAAGCTCGGCTCGTGTCGCTATTGCGCCGCGCGCACTGCATGCCCGACGATGTGCAATGTGTTAACAAACGTTGTGCGAAATTACGACTTCGTATCGTCACGAAATTCGAATTGTAGTTCGCAGTAGCCGTAGTTGTGAAAACTGAACCGCGTAGCGGGGAACCTTTTCACAATCAATTTACGATGGTTTCCTTGGCAAAATGGAGATAATAATATCTCATTCGCGTTACAGTTTCTTCGACTTACCAGGACTTACCGTATATTTACTCGATCATGATAATAGCACAGAGGTGGCTGTGACAGTGTTATTTCGTTTCACTTCACTAAAGTAATGAAGGGAATACAACTACTTGCAACTAATTAGCATTTGTGTTGTCATTATACATATGCAGCAACTTATTCCCAAGAACTGCAAAATTTCGGACCACATTTAGATACTTAGGTAGGTACATTTGTTTCTGCGTATTTAAAGTTATATTGCGCCAGTACTGTATTAGTACTTCCTTGTCTAGTCACACCTCTCGAGTTTTATGCATAATCCATGTGTGAGATTTTATTTACATACCATGAGTTTTACTTTGAAAGAAAACCTGCGAAAAAACTGTGTTGTAAAATTCGCAGTCCACGCTGTATCCGCTTGGGAACCCACTACCCGAACCCTCTCATGCTGAGAGGAGGCCAGTGCTCTACAGTGGAACGTAATGATTATATAGCTTGATATAAAATAGTCAGGTCATTTTACGATAGTCTCTGTGGCACTTGCAATGTTAGTTTTAAGTGATGTCACAAGGTCTATTAAACTTACGTTACAAGAGCTGCAGTAAAAATCTTAGTGACAGCCTTTACTCTAAACGCTTGCGTAAAACAGCAAAGGTCATAAACTTTTATTCTTAATCAAGCATTTTTTTTATATTTTAATATTTATTATTATTACAGTGATAAGCTCTGACGACCTGACCCTTGGTCACGTCATGTGATATTTAGTTACTATCTGCAGTTTAGATCGTTGTATTTTATTCTAGACCGTTTCGTGTCATTTAATGATAGAGGGGCGCTGGCTTGGCCGGCCATGAATCTAATCGGTCGTTCGAAATTTAATAGAACTAAGAATACTAAAGTTTGGGGACCTTTCTTTCTAAGGAACTGTTAATACTATGCTATCCGTTCATTTCGCAACTATAAACGTTTGGCAACCTAATTAATTTCGCAAACTCTAAAACTGTAGAGATTTCTGGATTTGTTTCAGGGCTATCGTGTAGAACCCTTTAGGTTAGGTTAATTTTATAAAAATCCTGAAATATTTAGTTTCAGAAATATGAAACAGTTGCGAAATGAAACAGGTTGCCAAACGCTAGTCGCGAAACATTAGTGAACCCTCTTATCTACATTTATCCATTACACATCTAGCCGCTGTTTGTACTTTTCTAACAACAGCACACAAGGGCACATTTTTCGTTGTAGCATTTTAAAAAGCTCGTACATTAAAACATGTAAACTTGGAAAAAATATGACCAACTAACGGCTGCCCTTAACTTCGTCCGCGAATCATTCGTTTATAGAAAGAAAGAAAGAAAACATTTATTCGTGACATTACATGACGTGAAGTTACATGGATAAGAATAATAATAATAAAAACAGAAATAGAATTATTTTATTTATCGATTGCGTGTCTGCGGGAACTATGAAATTTTCCGGGGTAAATACTATCCTATCCTCTAGTCCTTTTCAGGGTCTCAAACCTTATCCGTACCTACCAAATTTCATGTCATGACGATCGGTTGAGTTTGAGTATATTAAACGCTAAAGTATAACAAACACACACACTTACGTCGCCTTTATAATAATACAATTAGTTAAGACGAGGACCTACTTGCCTAGCAACCTAGATTATTGGGGAACAATAAATTCTTCGAAAGATAAATAAATTCAAATTGGTTTCGTAATTATCATTAATGTCCTGTTTTAGTTTTTGTTAATTGTGTACTCTAATAGGTGGTCTTAATGATATCGTTTAGTTAGGGGATTGGGCGCGATCGCTGACTGTGGCTTGCATTGTCATCTAAATTACATATCCGATTCAACTCGATGCCATCAACCGTGAAGTGTTTCGTCCTAATAGAGATGATTCTGGCAGTACCGCCAGAATTTCACTTACCGAATTATTGTATTGTCACCAGATTAATTAAGTAGGTATGGCAAATTTCAGCTCAATAGGATACCAAGAAGTGAACGAAAAAATGGTTTGCTAATTTTGAAACAAGGACTACGCATTGCAAGTAAAATAAAAAAATCGTTATATGTGCGATCAAATGATTAATGATAAAGGACAAGCACCGCAAACCCGCGGCTTTTTATTAGGTCACCCGTCTATCTCGTTCAATCTCATTTCAACTTTTCGGCCCCAATGGCCATCTGTTTTCCGTGTTATATGCCCTGCCATTGCCACTTCCAACGAGCTAATTCGCTTGGCTATACCAGTCGTTCTTCTACGTATGATGATGATGATGATGATGATAATAATAAATGAATGTTCTTTGTCGGCAGCGAGAGCAGCATGTTCGTGTCGCGCCGCCGCTGGATCCTGAAGACCTGCGGCACGACGACGCCGCTGCGCTGCCTCCGCGCCGTGCTGGCGCTGGCGCGGGACGTGGCCGGCCACGCGCGCGTCGACAACGTGTTCTACTCGCGGCGCGAGTTCGCGCGCCCGCTGGCCCAGCACAGCCCGCACGACAACTTCGACAGCGAGGTGAGTGCGCCCCCCCCCCCTCCCATGCCGCACGACATACGTGCTGGCCCTGCCCGTAGAACTAGCCGCCTGCAAACTAGAGCCAACCTCAAATGAGGACGCTGCATCAGGATATCAAACATTCAGCGTTTTTGTATATTTTTTTCGCATTATCGTTCCAACAAAAAATATTTAAAGAGATTATCCGCAGGGTTAATCTTTTATGAAAACTAAAGACAGTGCCGATATAGCGCAATCAATATTTTTGCGACTTGCCCTTCCGTAATAAACGATGATAATGACGTTCAATCGAGCGATCAAAACGCTCGAATATTCACCCCTCAGGGGGCGAATTCGTGGTGGGGCAAATTCGTCGCCGAGGACAGGGCCATATTTTATGGGACCATATCGGCTCGCATACTTATCGAAATTCCGAATGTAATGTTTGTCAGAATGATCGCTTGTCATAACTCTTTTTTTCTCTGAATCCAAAAATTGATCAGAATTGTTATAAAACAAACCTAACCTAACCTATTAGTAATCTATAGGATGACCAATTTAAAAATTTCAGAAAATTTTAAAGTTTCAATGGGAATAAATAATGACAAACGATGATTCAACAAAAATTACGGTATGACTTGCGAAGTGTATGCGAACTTTGGCGCTCCCATATTTTATAGGTTTGCTTAGCGTGCTCAAAGAACCCATGAACCGCGTATAGTATACTTTTGAGCAGCCTCAGTATAAGTAGTATTTAAAGATATAAAAAAACCCACATGAGATAAAGAGCGATCCTACAGAAACGAATTCAAAAACACTATTGTAACGTGTGTATAATGTACTAAAAATTGAGACTGGTTTTGAAATAGAGACGGCGGTTTATGAATATGAATTTAATCTTTTCATTTCGTTTCTATCAAAACATTTATAATACGTAGACTTCACTATTACGTACCTGATTCATAAACATTTCATGCTCAAATCTTTTCTAAGAATAAAAAAAAAACAGCATCGGCTAGCAAATCACGTTGGTGTTCTTAGAAGTGATAACTGCAATCAATCTAGGGTCTTGAACTTTAGATACCGGTCATCGTTCAGTTAGTCAGTTAATTGCGAAAATGTAATATACTTTGTTGAAATAATCAGGACCATGCGTCATTGAACTGGCAAAGGAACTATGTATCAGCTTTTCCCAAGGCTTATGACCTGTTTCATCATTATTTGTATGATAACGCAATTTTCCTTGTTGATAGAATGAGATACTGTGAGAGTATAAAGAAAGAAAGAAAGAAAGAGGACATTTATTCACTAATACAGAAGACACACAAATACAATAAAAAAAAAAAAAAATAAATAAAAAAGAAGAAATACAAATTCTATTCTATTGTATCCTAAAAGTATCTGTGTATTCATTGAACAGAAAAAGCAATATTAAAAAAAAAAACTTTTTTTTATAGTCGCGCACGATGCGAAGTGCTTTTACACAAAAAAGAGTAAGCCGAGCTGTTTGTAGCGTTGTTAATTTCTCTAAGTTTTGTAATAAACTTTACTGCAAAGAATATATCGAAAAATAAAATAATCGCTTTGAAAAGAATATACCTACAACGATGCCTCTTCAAAATCACATAAAAAGTACATTTAACAAAAAATCTGTAAGTATCTTCGCGCGGGAGGGCAATTTCTGCATTCAAATGACCCTGCCCCTGTACCACATAACGTGTCAATTATGTGTAATAGTTGCTCATGTAACTTCTGTGGTACAGAGGGCGTCTTAAATTACTTCCTTGCACTTTATAAGACATCACGAACAACAAAACTTCGTGACGTGACACGTTACATAACGTCGCAAAACTCCGTTCGCGATGCATCAAACGTCTGCTAATGGACGCGTCTCGAGTGCCGCTCGACGCCCGCCTTCCGAGAAGCGAGGGGAAACAAAACATGTATGTTTTCTATGCGGTTCTTTGACGTATAGTTATAGCTGTTTGGAATTCTACTGAAATGCTCCCTCTAAATGTAAAATCGCTACGCTAGGAAGATATACTGCCTTCCTAAGCCAAAAGACGCTTGAGTTATTAATACTATTCTGCATCATATAGTATAAATAAAAATAACACGTTTTTTTTTTTGAGACAGCGCCTTTTGTCTTAGGAGGGCAGTATAGACGTTTTAAATTGACGATTAGACAGACAGATCCGACATGGGCTATGACGTCATAATGCCGGAACGACCATAGAAAATCCATACTAAATATCTTTTCTGAAAGAGATAAAATGCAAACTTCATTCGCTCAAATCTTATTTTTTCAATAGATATTGATGATTATTTACGCCAGAATTACTAAATTACACGGTTCAACTCACGATTATAAGTCAGGAATGGTCCGACTAGTTTCGATCTTTTTCATAGATGAGTGGTTCTCAATTATATAAAAGTCATGAGTTTTGAGTCGTGTAATTTAGTAATTTTATGTCTCACGAGAAGTAATAATGATTTTTACGCCATACGTTTTATTTTCCATTTTTGTATCGCGTTAAATTATAAGGGTAAAATTTGTTTCATGCATGTTTTATGGTAAATGATAAAAAAACAAATAGTTCCCTACAATATTCGGGGGTGAATTTCAAAAAACTTGAGGAAACACTGTACTAAATGTTGCTTTCACTGTCTTTGCAGGTCGAACTGCTGGATTCGTTCTTCGGCGACGGGCGAGCTTACATCATGGGTCCGGAGAAGGACTGCTGGTACCTCTATACGCTGTTGCCGCTTGAAGGTTAGTTTCTGTTCGTTCTCACTCATGTGATCGTGGCTGGGCCTTTACGCTTTCCGTCTTTACAAATTATAACAACTAAGCCGCATCTAGGTCAATTGGTGTTAATCATCCCAAGACTTATTTACCTACTTATTTTATTATATATTTCTACAAGGGAGGCTCCTCCTTGGTATTTTTAGGGTTCCGTAGCCAAAATGGCAAAAACGGAACCCTTATAGTTTCGCCATATATGTCTGTCTGTCCGTCTGCGACTTTGCTCAGGGACTATCAATGCTAGAAAGCTGTTATTTTGCACGAATATATGTGTAAAGTATGCCGACAAAATGGTACAATAAAAAATCAAGAAAATTGTTTTTAGAGTACGTGCCATAGACGTAAAGTGGGAGTGATTTTTTTTTCTCATCCAATCTTGTAGTGTGGGGTATCGTTGGCAGTCTTTTAAAACCATTAGGGGGTTGCTAAAACGATTTTTCTATTCAGTGATATGTTTGCAAAATATTCAACTTTAAAGTACAAATTTTCATTTAAATCTAAACCGGTGGGTGGAAAAATTTGAAAAAAATCAGGATGGTAGTAAGTATATCAGTTATAGTTTTTCTTGTAAGTTTGATAAACTTACAAGAAAAACTTTAACGGTTAAGTTTTCTTGAGAATTATTAGTAGTTTAAGAGTAAATAGTAGCCTAAGGTATAAAATATACCTAAACTTGGAATATTCCGTACAAAATACAAAATCCTTAGAAAAATATTACTTAATTTTTCGGGCGTGTCCGACACGCTCTTGGCCGGTTTTTTTTTTACGACAAGGCTGGCCGTGTGACACTACTACTGCTGCTGCTGCTATTTACTGGCCCGGATAATGGAAGTGGAAGCACATGGAAGTTTGACATGAGTTTGTGTGTACACGAAAAATCGGATCAGTGTTGCCATGTCGGTATTATTTGGGCCGGTAAATACACCCAGGTGGGCAAACCCAGTCCCGCGGGTCACCAAGAGGCCCTTGTATTTGCCCGCCACGCATTGATGCGCCAGCCGGCTAATAGCGCGACAAACTCTTGTAGTTAGGTACCTTTGAAAGTAGTGGCCCGTGAGACGGTATTTTATTATCAGAGTTGTTAAAATATAAATATATTTGTTTAAAGGAAATAAGTACTATGTGTTGAGGAGTATAGTAATTCCATTTGAAGTTCTGTGGTGTTTTGTTTGGCATGGTGTGACGTCTGATACGGTGCGCGTCACCTAGTTTAAGCTTAAACATGTATACTTTGGCTATCTGTGGGATCCTGTAATTGGCTCTGTGTTGCTATTCCTTCTACATATATTGTGTTTTAGCTGTTGGTTCTCCTTAAATAAATATGAATAAAATAACAGAAAAAACATGAGTAAAACTTTTCTATTTCCGGCTGGAATTGCGAATTTTGTTCAGTGCATCCATTTCACGCACTTACAAATGAAAGATGATAATCAGCGTTTGCGAGAGCGGTATTGTTGATTTTAATGTCTGCCCGTCCGCTCCTTGTGCCTCTCCCAGAAAAAAATCCTGGATCCGCTCCTGCCCGGCACCACGTAAGAGTTAACAAAATTTGGCTACCTAAAATATATTTTTTCCAGCCTCAGTCTACAACATTGTGATTTGCGTTCCCCAGGCACCGTAGACGCGCTGGAGAAGGAAGAGCGTCAGTGTTCCGCGGCGGAGGCGGAGCCCGACCAGACACTTGAGATCCTCATGTCGGAGCTGGACCCCGAAGTCATGGACATCTTCACGCGCCAGGCCTCCGTGGACGCCAGGCACGCCACTAGGGTACGTTCTAAGATGCTGGTTAATAGTGGATGAAATTCGCCTTGCAAGATTTGAACCCAACAAACAAACACTGAAACTGAAAAAAACAAAAAAAAAACAATCTGCCTAACCGTCTGTGCTTAGAAATAAAATGTCCATGAAATATAAATTCAATTATACAAGAGAAGCAGTGATCCCCACACTAGGCACAGCCTGTATGGTGGAGATCCAGATCTTAGAGAATTCATAGAATATACTAGTGATCAGGATAATGATCAACAAAAGTGGTTGATCCAAGCATCTCGCAGCGTCCAACGGAAGGATGCATGCTCCTCTCCCGGCTTTCCAGCAAATGATTGAAGCAAGACTCTGTGGGTAGATAAAAAACACCTCCAACCTTCTCCTCCCTATGGTAAGCTCCAAGGAAATGAGGACGCGCAGCCGAGTTTTTTTACGTTAACTTTTTATCCATTTATTATCTAATCTTGATATTCGTTGTTTGCAGGTGTCGGGCATCGACAAAATCATTCCGGGCATGGTGATCGACGACTTCCTGTTCGATCCCTGCGGGTACTCCATGAACGGGGTGGCTAAGGATGTGAGTACTGCACACAAACACTATTATAACCACCGGCGGTCACACTTAGACCATAACCTCGCGCCTCTTAGGTACTGTCTGCTGTAGCCTATTCAACTTGACGAGCTGTAGTGGCTATGAAACACAGCTGCTTGTGATTGGTTAGGGTGAAGCGAGACGGGCGTAATTTTTCGAGTTGCGAGTCGTGTAATTTCTGCTGCATTCGATTTTATACAAAACTAAAGTTTACCCGCGGCTTCGCACGCGTAAACTATTCGATCTGGTACAATTTAAATTCCGGGACATTATAAAATTCCCCTGGGAATTCCCAAAATTTATATCGTGGTCTATCGTGGTTGTGTTAAGAACAACTGTCTAAAATTTCAAGACTCTAAACCCAGCGGTTAAAATTTCAAGATTTTATCCCTATTCCGTGGGAATATCGGGATAAAAAGTGGCCTATGTGTTATTCCAGACGTGCAGCTATCTACATACCAAATTTCATCCAAATCCTTCTAGCCGTTTTAGCGTGAAGGAGTAATAAACACACACACACACACACACACAAACTTTCGCATTTATAATATTAGTAGGATTCCACACAAATAGAACTTTAGTATGAAATCAAAATTACGCAACTCACAACAAAAAATTACACCCGTCTGGCTTCACCCTGCCTGAGGGATGAGCTGCTAAGTCCCCTGATATCGGTTAATGTTATTTTAGCGAAGCATCTCTAACCAATACCATGCGGCTGTGTGCTTTCAGTACTAGTTCGTTAACTATTGAAACGTGTTACTTAATTTCTTTGAATCAGGCGTTACCTTAAGGCCATATCAATAAAATGAATTTGTTTTAAGTAATGTTAAAGACATTTAAAATTACGTCTACTGACTTGACAAGCTTTTTATTTGTGTTGGGGTTTTTTTGCTTTCTAGGAATATTATGTATGAGCAATGGTCAAATGCATTTTTTTTAATGTACTATTATTTTATTTATGCTGCTAAAGGGAAGCAAGGATTTACCATCTGTAAGTTACTGTCGCAAACATTGTTAATACATTTAATTTAAATATATAAAATATAGATCAAATATTAGTATATGAAATAGCACTTGTATCAATATTGAACGTCTAAAGTATGTTTCCATGGCAGGTAACAAAATTGACAATGACACAAACTATAGTGAAACAATACACGCGTATCGGTCGCGATACACTTAATTAGAATAAGAATAATTTATTTGCCACAATTTGGCACAGCAAGAAAAATAAAACAATAGGAATAATACATATTAAAATGAGTAAAAATAAACAAAGAAAGAACGAGCAGAAACATTGTAGTGCCGAAAGCAGCAAAAAGGGTCACATTCAGCGTGTTGCCACGGCAAGCCGCAGCGCTGGTTTTCAGTATGACCCTTTAACTTATAACTAGGACTAACCTAATTATGCCTTGATAGCGCGAACGTGGCGGCATTATAAAACAAGGGATCAAAAAATAAAATACTGCATTAAAATTAAAGTAAATAATGGCATTATAGGTCTATGTCTGTATGGAGACATACTTTAACTGGCTAAGTTGTTGATCATTGCCATATTTCACCACACTGACAGGTGCGACTACTACTTTCATAGAGAGCCATTTTGAAAATACGCGTATGTTAACCACGAAACACTATAATTCTAAAGCAAACCTGACACGGATTTAATTTCATATCAAGATTTTCTAGCAAATCTACAAATAAATGTCGACTTGGAAAAATAATTGTTTCGCAACATAATCAAATCACTAAATTTAGACAAATAATCTAGACGTGTCAAGTCAAGTTCAAGCTAACAGAACCGTGTGTAATATTACACGAACCATTTGGCGCCACTTTCGACCCCCTCATAATAGATTGTTACTCGACATGTGTCAATGACTATTGTTAAATTAGTGAAATAGGGGCCAGGTATTAATGAAGTTTATGCACGGTGTCCCCAGGGCTGCTACATGACGATCCACATAACGCCGGAGCGGTCGTGCTCGTACGTGTCGTTCGAGTCCAACGTGCCGACGGCGCGCTACGAGCAGGTGATCGCGCGCGTGCTCGCCGCCTTCCGCCCGCAGCGCTTCGTGCTCACCGTGTTCGCCACGCCGGTCAGTACTCAGTCTCACTAGTGCGACCTACACGCTACACGTGTACTCAACAAAACTGATAACTCACGTCTTTGCTCGAGTCCGAAACATGTCAAGTTAACTCAATTTAAGACGTGAGTTATCTGTTTATTGCACTATGACTGAGTCTCACGGTAGTTTAATTTTCAAAAAATACCTACATCGTGTTTAAAAAATCCTATACGATAATTAAACCACATTAAGGCTACTGATTACTAATCCGATACAAGTGGAAAAACATATTGTACTAGCCGTACGAGAGCGCCAAAGTTCGCATAGCCTTCGCTAGTCATACCGTAATTTTTGTCCGAATCATCGTTTGTCATATTTTTTTTCCTGAATTTTTTAAATGGGCGTCCTATAGAAAACCTTAGGTTAGGTTAAGTTTGTTTTATAACAGATCAGAACAATTATTGGATTCAGAGAAAAAAAGAGACAAACGATCGTTCTGACAAACATTACATTCGGACTTCCAAAAAGTATGCGAGCCAATATGGACCCGTGAGTCGCATAATTTCTGCTACATTCAGTATCATACAAAACTCCTGTTTCGTTCACACGCGTAATCCCGATAAAATTTGAGTTCACGGTGAGAGGGGATCAGTCTTTCACTATTGAATGGATTCACCCAATATTGTATTCTATCATCATTTTCTGTGCCTTCTAAGTATGCTTCTTAAATACACAACGTCTTTATTATATTCATTGCACAAACTCCCAGTACAGTCAAATACAAAGAGATGTATCCAAGTTAATCTTACAAAATGATGTATCCCTGCGGATGCCATAATTAAGTAGCCATAGAATGTGACAAACATGGTATCCACCGAACCTGACAGAAATATGTACGCCTCTAATGTGCAGTATTTATGTATCCCCCTACATTTCCCCTGAAATGTATACTGACAACCTTAATTTAATATCTATCCACAAATTGTGACAAAAGAAAATATTCATTCAATATTCCAAATTAATGTAACCATCTTTGAATTCAGAACAGAGACAAACAAGAGAAGTTTCCAATAGAAAACAAAAAAGTTTCTCTCTGAGAAGAATGCCATTTAAAAGTAAATTCATTACGTTATTCTAATATAATTATACTAGCTTTTGCCCGCGGCTTCGCCCGCGTGGAATTTGGTTATCGCGCGCTGTTCCCTCGGGAACTGTGCATTTTTCCGGGATAAAAAGTAGCCTATGTCACTCTCTGGCACATAAAAAAAACTATTTATGACAAAAATAACGTCGATCCGTTTCGACGTGAAAGACGGACAAACATTCAAACACACACACTTTCGCAATTATAATATTAGTATGGATAATTAATTACAAAGGCAGTTCAACAAATAAATAAAATGGCTACTTAATTATGGCATCCGCAGGGATACATCTCTTTGTAGTTGACTGTACAAGCGTTGAAAAGAAACTGAATAAATTACGCTCGATTTTGATATCTTACAATGTGTACAACTCATTTTGAGTCGCCGTGTGGCACAAAGCGGAGTTTTGTATTTAAAACCGAATGCAGCAGAAATTACGCGACTCACAACTCGAAAAACGCTCGTATGGCTTCACCCTATCACTATATCGCACAGTGGGGCCAGATATATGTGCGATGTGATATTAATTATTTTTTAACCTTTTGAACGCCACAGTCGGCAAAACGACAGCTGAAAATCGTGCCATGGGCACCGAGAACCGTGCCAGGGGAAACGATTTTCAGTTTTTTTTTGTCATCTGTGGCCAACCGTGGCGTTCAAAAGGTCAATATCGTTGTGGGGGCGGCGCTCACGAGTCTGTCTGTATACACAGGAGCCGGTGGGCGTGGAGTCGCCGCGGTCGCTGAAGGAGTTCCGTTCGCTGCGCGAGTACAGCGTGCGCGACGCTCACTACTGCCGGTTCGCTCAGTACGAGCTGCACTACGCGCTGTTCGCCAAGTTCCCGAGCTGAGGCCGCGCACGCGCGCCGCCCGCGCCCGCGCCCGATCCCGCGCCGCCCACGCCACAGACACACAGGTAACTAACAGGCTAACAGTAACTAGGGTTACCATATCTCACGATTTGACCTCAGATCTCAGGATTTTGACTCTTCTCAGGATTCCGGTCGAATTTTGGATTTTTTTGAATTTTCAATAAAATAGAAAATTTTGACATCTTTTTAAAAAAAAAGTAACAAAATGAAAAAGTAATCTTCTTCATAAATACATAGAGACTATCTAAATTAATCTAAAACTTCAACTTTGGACATGTTAATTGCACAAACAAAACCAACTGAGATCACATTAACATCGATACTTATTATAATAATTGTATTTTTAATTGTAAATTACGTTTGAGAAAAAAACCTGAAATTGCGATAAATTCTCAGGATTTTTTGACGGAAGTCAGGCTTTTCTCCGGACTTTTGAATTTTTCATCTGGTAATCAAGAACACATGTCTTTTTACCAAACCATGAAATCAAAAAAAAACAACTATCCTTCTTTATTCCAGAGACATCTCAAGCATACTCGCTCAAGCGCCGGAGCACCGCTGGACAACGCCGGGCCGGGAGGGACGCGCGCGCAAGCCGCGTGCGCTCCTGCCGCGACTGCACGCCGCACTCGCCCGCGCCGCCGCCGCCGCGCCCTGCCTCTGCCTCTGCCGTTACACCGCGTGACCGCGCCCCCCTAAACACAACTGCACACTTCAAGACCCTCGCAAGATCGAAAAAGGGTCAACTATATTATTACTGTCACGCTAGACGACAGAATTGGTCACCCAGATCGTATCCAGTTTAAACTGGCGCGGTGACACTTTAACAGAGTTTATTGTCACCGAACGGCAGGGCCGGCGGTATTTACCGCGGCGCGGGAGCACGGCGATAGCTGTCAAACTTCGTCGAATAGAAGCTTTCGGTTACTGGGAGGTCGGAACTCAGTGGCCGAGGCTTCGGCGCGTCGCCGACGGGTGAACCGTAATCACGAGTCGTAGACACTCGAGCCTTTTAAGCTTCGGATGATGTACATTGTAGCAAATGGTTCATGTCAATATTCGATGCTTAGACAGAGGTTTTGTACAGGCCTGAAGTCTTTAAATCACACGATTTTAACATCTGGCTATAAACAGATTTGAAGCAAAACATGGTCATTTGAGGCTGTTTCGCGCCTGTAGGTAAAAGAGTACACTATCA
Source organism: Choristoneura fumiferana (assembly GCF_025370935.1). Taxonomy (NCBI): domain Eukaryota; kingdom Metazoa; phylum Arthropoda; class Insecta; order Lepidoptera; family Tortricidae; genus Choristoneura; species Choristoneura fumiferana. Next base: position 2,715,391 of record NC_133494.1, read on the forward strand.
GAAACTAAGCTCGATTATGAGCCCTTTGCCGGTACCCGAAGCTAACTGTGGCTGTAGAACCATTCCCTTCGTCGCTTACATTTAAATAGTGACTTCCCTAGGAGCTTCTCTTGTACAAATTAAATTTTAAAAATAAAATTTTATCGTGTGGATGGAATTCCCTGTCTGTAGCTCGGAGACGATCCCCACGCTTCGCATTTAAACGCTTCTGTAGCGCGTCCTCTCCGCCCTACAGACGACAATATGTACAAACTATTTGTAAATGTAAATAAATAGGAATTAGAGCAGGGTGCCGTTTGTGATGTACTGTTCCATTCCAATGATGCGTGATTCCTAAGTGATATTATTGTTAGATACGTAGACGATGTGCTGAGCAAATGTCGCAACGTTGACTTAAGGGCTGTAACTTTAAGAGAACCAGTCGTTCTAGTATTAACCGTCGACGTTCGAACGAGCGTCGGCGATGTGATTTCAAAAATTCTCGTAATACTGGAACGATGTTAAATTTTCGTCTATTAGAATTGTATGTAACATATCAAGTTTAAAGCCCCTTAGAGAGAGATATATTATGTAGTGCAGCGACGGATCCGTCGCGGTGGCGCGGCCGGCAACGGCCGGTGACAATTCAATCAAATAAACGATTTTTGTCTCAATATTGTTTCATTGCTAAAAACCTCTCATACGTACATTTAGTAAACAGGAGGCCAAAAAAGTTTCAATGTACTGTACGAATTAATTTAAAACACCCTTGTAGAGGCGAATTTTGTGCCTGGGAACGAAATGTGGCTGCAGTTAGACAATTTATTCAACGGTAATAAATAACTACGGCACAATTTTTTTGGCATTTTATTGTTTACTGAAAAAAGTATCCGTCTGAAATTTCTTAAATTAAATTCGGAATACGAAGGCTCCCAAAGTGTCAGTCAATTACTGTATGAAATGAGTGACATTTTAATATCCATTAATATGGAACTTGATTACTAATGTTAAATGCACGTTAAATATGTACTTATCCAATCATTGTGACAGATTTCACGTAGAAAAAAACAAAATATTGTTTAACCATACAACTTTATTATAAAAATAATAAATTAATAATACTTCCACCATCCCTATACCATTACAATTAATACGCTCTCATCAGTCTATCACTTACCTACATAACATTAAACTTAACGATATCTTCAAGTAGGTCAAACGTTAAAACAAAACCGAAACAATAAATGCTAAATATCAAAACATGCCCTATTGATTTCGAAGAACATTTCAGACAAGTCAAGCACCAAATTTTATTTTAGAATGGAATTTCTTAAATCACAGATTGGTTTAAACAATACAAAAAGAGACAACACTGTCAGCACGTGTGTAAGAAAAACGAGTTTTATTCCTTTCATTTAAGAGCGTCACTAGGCCCGGCTGAGAGCGTGTAAGGACAATATCCTAGTCTGTCCCTCTCTAACAAACGCGCATATTAACGCTCTTTCTCTTACATTCTTGACCTCAATTAAACCTTAGCAAAGTTCTTAATCTATGGCTGAAATGTAATGTAACACCTACAAATTATAATAAGGAGACATTATGCAAAGATTTTAGCACCATTTATCTTTCAGTCAATTGATCAGGTTTTACTTGGCGAGGGTCCATATCAATAAACTACAACCTTTTACTTAACTACTACGCAAAGAAACGTGCAAGATAGCTGCGACATATTTCTGCATAAAACCTCACTTCTATTTTTAAATTGAGTTTTCAGATAAATTATGGAGTTCCCATACATAGCTAAGACGTCGAAACTTTGATAGTTTTGCACATGACTAATGTTAGGTAGCCACCAAACTGCTCGCTTGATAACGGGGTATATTATGTGGGAGCGCCAAAGTTCGCATACTCTTCGCTAGTCATACCGTAATTTTTGTCCGAATCATCGTTTGTCATACCATTTTTCCCACTGAATTAATAGTAGGGGAGCCCAAGAGGGGATTTCGGGATTTACTAAAGCGCGACAGATTAATATACAGGGGATACCTTGTACCGGTTAAGTCCTTCCACCAACTATGAGCCCCATATACATGGCCGCCCGTCAAGGATAAAGGATCAGATTAGTAAAAAAAAGTTCATCATCTGAAATTCCGAGCGCGTCAGATTAAGGTAGGATGAGTTAGTCACATACTAAAACGTGTGTATTCCACTAATCTGACAATTTGAGAGTGACGTAAAGAAGGGGTAGGGCTAGAAAGTTGTAAAAAAAAAACGTCATCTCGACATTCTCGAGCGTGGTTAATTTTTTTTATTTTTGAAGGGAATAATTCAAGAATTACGAAAAATATATAATCTGACGGTTTCCACAAGCCGAAATAACAAACATTCATCGATAAAGTTTATTGCATTCAGCTACGTGATGCCTATATTCCCCTCTCCGCGTTTCTATTCCTCTCTCACTCTTTCTCTATCTATTACTCTCTCGCTCCGTCCCCACTGGTTTCTGTTGCCATGACGCCATCACAGCTGATCGCACAGACTCGTTCGTGGCATGATATTGTTTACAACGTATTTCCAACGTTTTTGCTACCCTTGGAGTGGCAAGCGTCCGGGTCCCGGCACATCCTTGTTTGGCAGGCGATCGGCTCCCGGCACGCTGTCAAAAACCCTAGAGTGGCAAGCGACCGGCTCCCGGTCGATGGCGGGTGTCGTATTTCACTAACAAATATAAACTGGTAGACCTATATCTCGCTTGCTTATTCTTGCAGAATGCGTTCATAAATAGACAAGGATGGCATTTATTAACGGCCGCGACAACACTACGGCAGAAATTTCGTTCTTATTGTTTACTCAAGTTTCACTGTGTGGCCGCTGCCGTGCGCTGGTATTTTTGGAATCGAGTCAGAGGAAGAAGATGATTCTACCGATGACGATGATAATTGAGAAAAAATACTCAAAAAAGTTCAATTTTTTATAATTATTTTCTTATAAATACAGTATTCTACTTAAAAAACATACACTTTTTTATTTGCATGCTATTTCCTGAGCTTTTCAATAAATTAAGTTCAATGATTTAAAAAAAATAAGAAAAAAAATTTTTTAATTGTCAGATTAGGCGAATCCCTCCAGATAATCGTCAGATTATGAGACAGCACGTCTAGGGCATGAAGATGAACCATATATATCTTAATCTGACGCGCTTGAGGATTTCAAAATGGCGAATTTTTTATGCACATTCTAATAATGGCTACGGATTTGCGTCACATCCAAATCGTCAGATTATTATATAAGAGCCTTTTTTAGGATCTCTTAACATCCCCTTAGAAAATCTGACGCGCCCGATTAAATTTTTTTTTTTTCATTTTCAACCCTTACGTACGACCACCCCCATCATGGAAACAATCAGATTAACATACGTACATTTTTAAAAATACGTAGGACATGGATGATATCAATATCTGACGCGCTCGAGTATGTCCATGCAACAGTTTTTTTTTACATTTTGAAAATCTATAACAATTCCCCCCACCGATGAAAAGGTATATATTATATGACATTTTTTTCTTCTTATGATCTAAGCTTCGCAACCCAATAGGTCTCTATGACGCTCGAGTAAATCCCGATTTAGCATCGTGGGCTTCCCTACTATAAATTTGTCTGAAATTTTTAAATGGTCATACTATAGGAAACTATAGGTTGATGATGATGATGTGATCCTGTTATCCCTCTAGGGACATAGGGCTCGTATTGTTAAATAGGTTTAACAACTATAGGTTAGGTTAGGTTTATTTTATAACAATTCTGAACAATTATTGGATTCAGCGAAAAAAGAGTTATGACAAACGATCATTCTGACAAATTTACATTCGGACTTTCAATAAGTATGCGAGCCGATATGGACCCATATTATGTTCCATTTCCCGATTGAAAACCACTACACAACTACATTATACGTACTAGCGCCAACTAACCTATCAGAAAACCCTCAAGATCCCAGTGGACGGTACAGCTTAGTGCAGTATGGTACAGGGCGGGCGGTATCCTCCGAAATGCTCGTTCAGATGCTGGGCGACGGCGAGACAGAGCGCGTCCTGGCGCGGCGCCGCTACCACCTGGATGCCCAGGGGGATGCCGTCGGGGTTCAGACCGAGGGGCACCTGGCAATCACAACGTTACAAAGCTGTATTATTATAGAAAGCTTTATTGAACATGAAACTACCGTGAGACTCACTCATATTAAATATAATGACCCGGATAACTCACACATAACGCAGTGAACGTGTTGCAGCAGCCGCTGAGTCGCGTTGCTGCGGAGACGAAGGGATACGGATTAGCCCGAAACATGTCGAGCTAAACTCGATTTAAGACGTGAGTTATCCGGGTCATTATATTTAATATGAGAAAGCTTTATATTAAAATTCGGCCAAGTGCTGCCGGACTCGTATATGAAGGGTTCCGTGCCTCCGTACAATGTTTTAAAAACAGTTCAGTGAGTTTTTGTTAAAAACTTTTTTGCTGACTTTTTGCCCCTAAGGCCGTATTGTCTAATGAAATGAAATGAAACCTAAAAAAAGAGATACACGAACCACGGAATCGCCAAAACTGTGCATAACTGATCTTCTGTTAGGACCATCCTTCCATCCGTCCAATCACGAGAACACCCCAGTTTGTAATATTCTGCAAGCCATTAAAGCACGGAGAACAGATGGCCGTTGGGGCCGAAAAGTTCTCGAGTGGAGACCGCGGCTCAGCAAGCGCAGCGTAGGACGTCCACCAACAAGATGTGGTGGTCTGGTAAAAGCCGCGGGTTCACGGTAGATGAAAGCAGCTGCCAACCGAAGCAACTGCCCAAGCAGCAAAATGTAGTAATAATAAATTCATTTATTTCAGGCAACTTGGCCCAAACAATAAATACCTATGCTTGGCCCATACAGACTAACATACATATTTATAATTAAAAATATTTAAAACTAATTTGGAGACAAAACGGCGTGACCCCGTTGAGTCACCGTCCCCGACGTCGCATTCAACTGCGGCATGGTGCCCCGGAACCGCCGGAACACGACGTCTTTCGGCCAGAAGGCAGCACTCGCGATAGTTCCCCCCCCCCCCCATCAGCAGCCGCGGCACGCGCACCACACGTAGTGACGCGACTGCAGCTGGAACACCCTCAGCGTGTACTGGGAGGTCTATGGGGGAGGCCTATGTCCAACAGTGGACGTCCTACGGCTGAGATGATGATTCTGCAAGCACGTACCTGCGCCGCGGGGAACTTGAGCGCGTTGAGCACGCCCCAGTAGGCGAAGTTGAACGGCCGCAGCAGCAGCGAATAGTGGTACGGGGCCACCGCCGGCGCCGAAGGGAACAGGAGCACGCCGGAATCGCCCAGCACCGTCTGAAATACAACGTCGTACGGCCCGTCAAAAAAGGGACACACGAATAAAATAGCAAATTAGTTATTTATGTGGCTGGTGCATAATGAGAGGCATTAAAGTACGAGTGTGGTTTTATGAAACGAGCCGAAGGCGAGTTTCATAATAAGATCACACGATTGTTTTAATGCCTAATTATGTATAGCCGCATACATAACTCTATCTACATGCATATCATAAGTTTTCTATAATATGTTCCGATATGGCCTGTATTTTGACTTTGACTTTGACTTTGAATAATAATTATTATCTAGGTACATGCATGTCATAAGTTTTCTACAATATGTACAGATATGCATTGTTAAAAAAAGTATTACCGATACTTTAATGTAAACATTAAGATGCACTGTACTTTAATGTGAACATTAAGATGCACCCGCAGATACCAGGTTTCTTAATAAAGGCCATTTGATAGTCGTTTCTGAACATATGATAGTGTAGGTGCGCCTCCTGAGGCTTCGATGAATTAATGAAAAGAGATTTAGAGGCACACGAACGTATAATAAAGATTATCAAAAAGGAAAGTATTTACAATGGGATATTAAACTAGGGAAAGGGAAGGAAATGAGTTTCGCGCAATGGATAATAGTTCTGTTCAGGACCGCGTCGCCGGAAGGAATGTCGCTCCGCTTCTCGACTGGCCTTCTGGGCAATTCAAATGAACTCGAATACGCCGCGCAGTTCCACGCGCCGGTGTGCAGATGTTTACAGTATTGCCAACACGTGGAACCGACTGCGGCTAGCGGGGTAATGTCTTATCTGGACGCTACACTACTCCCCCGCCGAGACCATTGCCTGCTATGGTCGATAGTGATCTGGAAATCTTACATATCGTCCACTTCGCGTCATTCTGACGTTGCTCGGTTCAGGCTCTGGTATTGTTGATGATTGATGGCTGCTGGATGTGTCCTCATCTATAGTGTCGCTGGTCATGAAGGCCGGCTTCAGTCGATCGATGGTCACGGTGTTCGGCTTTCCATTTAAAATGATTCGAAAGGTCTTGTCACGTCTCTCGAGGACCTTGTACGGGCCTGAGTACGGGGACTCTAGCGATCTCTTCGCGTGCCCTTGACGAAGAAAAACGTACTCGGCCGTGCTCAACTCTTTCGGGATGTAAAAAGGTTTCTTCGAGTGATGACTGGCCGGGACTGGGTTGAGTTTTCCAATGTGGTCACGAAGTCTGGCTGCGAAGTCCGTGTAGTCGACCGTAGTGCCCTTCGTAGGCGTAAAGAATTCGCCAGGTAGGCGTAGAGGTTCCCCGTAGACGAGCTCTGCTGCTGAAGCTTGTAAGTCGTCCTTCCAAGCGCTGCGGATGCCCAGCAGCACCAAGGGTAAGGCTTCAGCCCAGTGCGTATTGGAGTGGCACATGATTGAGGACTTGAGCTGGCGGTGGAGTCTCTCAATGATCCCGTTGCAGGCCGGATGATAGGATGTGGTAGGCCGGTGCTCTGCCCCGAGGATGGATGACAAGGTGTGGAACAGCTCGGACTCAAACTGCCTGCCCCTGTCAGTGGTGATTTTGACAGGGCAGCCGAAGCGGGCGACCCAGCCCGCGATGAAGGCTCGCGCGCAGGTCTCCGCTGTGATGTCAGCCAAGGGGTAGGCCTCAGGCCAACGGGTGAAGCGATCAATGACCGTCAAGCAGTATCTGTAACCACAAGAAAATGGTAATGGCCCTACTATGTCCATGTGGACATGTGAAAAACGAAGTGATGGTGTATGAAATGATGATATGGGTGATGACGTATGACGTGAAATTTTGTTTCTCTGGCAATCTGTGCATTCTCTCGCCCAACGGCGACAATCTCTGCGTATGTCGGGCCAGACGAATCGTTGCGTCACCAATTTGACAGTTGCTTTTGCACCTGGATGGCTCAAACCGTGCAATGAGTTGAAAGCTGCACGACGAAAGGCTTGAGTAAGGTAAGGTCTTGAATTACCGGTGGAGATGTCGCAATAAATTTCGAAATTATTTTCAAAAGATTTGATTTTCTTGAGATTCAATGAAGACGATGATGATGATGATGATGAGTCAACTTGAAGAAGCGCTTGCAGTTCAGGATCTTTATCTTGAGCGCGTGCAAGGCTTTCGTAGTTGATTGACCCATTTATTTCTTCTACTCTTGAGAGTGCGTCTGCAACAACGTTATCTTTTCCCGCTACGTACCGTATGTCCGTACTAAACTGTGAGATGAAGTCTAAGTATCGGAACTGTCTCGGTGAGCATTTGTCTCTAGCGGTGGTGAATGCAAACGTCAAAGGTTTATGATCCGTATAGATGATGAAGGGTCTGGCCTCGACCATGTGACGAAAATGTCTGATAGCGTCGTATATAGCCAGCAGTTCTCTGTCATACGGACTATACTTCTTTTGAGCAGGATTCAGTGGTCTTGAAAAGAATGCTAGTGGTTCCCAGGCTTCCGGTGCTGCGCGCTGCTGTAAGACTGCGCCGATGGAAACGTCTGAGGCGTCAGTGTGGATAGCGAGCTCGACGTCTGTCAGCGGATGAGCGAGAAGAGTGGCTTGAGAGAGAGCTTGCTTACATGACTCGAATGCATGCATCATGTCTTCTGTCATCTCGATCTCTTGCGTTGGCTTCTTCTTGGACCGGACAGTACGACGTTCAAGGGCGCTTGCAAAGCTGATGCACCTGGTACGAACCTTCTGTAGAAGTTGAACATGCCCAGGAATCGTCTGAGTTCCTTGACATTCTTGGGTACAGGGTAGTCTTGGATTGCTTGTACCTTAGACTGTAGCGGACGGATCCCCTCTGCGGACACTTCATGGCCAAGAAAGGTGATGTTCGTTACACCAAACTCACATTTTGCAGTGTTGATGAGGATACCATACTCTGACAGTCGACGAAATAGTTGATGGAGATGTTGGTGATGCTCTTCTGCGTTTCGAGAGAAGATCAGAATATCGTCCAAGTATCCATAGCAGAAATCCAGACCTCGCAGCGCTTCGTCCATGAAACGTTGAAACGTTTGAGCTGCGTTCCGGAGACCAAACGTCATGTATGGAAACTGAAACAGGCCAAAAGGTGTGATAATGGCTGTCTTCTTGATGTCATCCGGATAAACTGGGATCTGGTTGTAGGCTTTGACAAGATCAACCTTGGAAAATATTGTACTCCCGGCGAGTTGCTGCGTAAAGTCTTGAATATGTCGGATCGGGTACTTGTCTGGAATCGTACGCGCATTAAGGGCACGGTAATCGCCGCATGGTCGCCAGCCGTCATCTTTCTTGGGTACTAGATGAAGCGGAGAAGACCATGGACTCTCAGACTGACAAGCTGTACCGTTCTGCAGCATATCCTCGAACTCCTTTTGTGCGATCTTCAGGCGATCCGGAGGAAGGCGTCGGGGCTTACTTGCAATCGGCGGGCCAGGGAGTGTGCGTATATGATGCACCGTATTATGCTTGGGTACCTTTGGTGTACCTGAAGGTCGGGTGATGTCGGGATACTGACGTAGGATCTCGTGGTACTTAGATTCCCCTGACATCACCTTCACTGACGAGATGTCTTCGGATGTACCTTGGGTTGGTACTGCAGCGGAAAGAGTAGTGTGGCCATCTATAATGCGTTGTTTTCTGCAATCAATCATAATATTAAAGAAGGACAAAAAATCAACACCAATGATGGGTTTAGCAACGTCTGCCACAACGAATCTCCAATTAAATGCTCGCCGCAAACCCAAGTCAAGTTTCAGTTGCACCGAACCGTAGGTAGATATAACTGAGCCGTTCGCCGCTGTTAACTCGTAGCTGCTCTTAGGTCGGTTGCCACTGAGTGACGTGCGCGGGTATACACACAAATCCGACCCGGTGTCTACTAGGAAGAGAACTTTCGAGGAACGGTCCATTACGAAGAGGCGGCCCGGTTTGGTATGGCAGTCGTTAGCCGCTACTTCCGGCTGCCGTCGAAGTTTTCCGACCCAGGGTAACTGCAAGGCCTGGTACAGCGAGTAGAGTTGTCTCCAAACCTGTAATGGTACCAGCAGATGGACGGGTCTCTTGGTTTCGACGCAGACCGTGACCGCGCTTGACGTCCGACTGGAGTTTTGTTGCGGGAATTAAAACGCGAGCGCGATCTTGAGTGCGGTTGTCTACTACTGAACTGCGCTTTGAGCGAAGCAATTTCCGATGTTAGTTCTGCCATTTGCTTTGCCATTGCCACGAAATCTGAATTTGAAAAATTTTTGCTGTCACTGTCATTTTTTACGGAAAATATTTGCGGTTCTTGTGGTACAAGATCGTGCACTTTGTCAGCTAAATCCGCGAGTTCATCTAGCGTTGAATTTGGCTGCGATGCGATTACAACCTGTAAATTTTTCGGTAACCGGCTTGACCATACGGTGCGCAAAAAATCATCTGTCACTGAAGTTCCAGCCAAAATGCGCAGCTGGCGTAAAAATTGCGATGGTTTCCTATCGCCCATTTGCTCACCTTGTAATAATTGCAGCGATTTCTTTTCCTGCGACAATGACAATCTTGAAATAAGCTCGGTTTTCAATTTGACGTATCGGTTTTCGGCCGGCGGAGAATTTATAATGTCTTTGACTTCTACCGCGTATTGATGTTCCAACTGACTAATTACATAATTGAATTTTGTAGAATCAGCCGTTATTCCCGACAAAGAAAATTGTGCTTCCATCTGCGAAAACCAAAGCGCAGGCTCTTGCGGCCAAAACGGCGGCGCTCGTACACCGACTTTGAAAACGGCGCCATCGCTGTCACTTGCGCTGTTTCCCTTTGACATTTCAATATTATGTAGGTTTTATATTCTTACTTGAATTTTGCTTGAATTTTGCGTTTCTTGTCCAATGCGGGGTCACCAGTGTAGGTGCGCCTCCTGAGGCTTCGATGAATTAATGAAAAGAGATTTAGAGGCACACGAACGTATAATAAAGATTATCAAAAAGGAAAGTATTTACAATGGAATATTAAACTAGGGAAAGGGAAGGAAATGAGTTTCGCGCAATGGATAATAGTTCTGTTCAGGACCGCGTCGCCGGAAGGAATGTCGCTCCGCTTCTCGACTGGCCTTCTGGGCAATTCAAATTAACTCGAATACGCCGCGCAGTTCCACGCGCCGGTGTGCAGATGTTTACAGTATTGCCAACACGTGGAACCGACTGCGGCTAGCGGGGTAATGTCTTATCTGGACGCTACAATATGCATGTAGATAAAACTTTTTATTGAACGTTACAGAATAGCTGGCGGATTACTAAATTTGTTATGTATGTATAGGTAGCGACATACAAAATATATAAAACAAAGTCGTGTTAGTTGCTTAGTTACACCATTTATATTATAACTCAAGAACGGCTGGACATATTTTTATGATTTTTGTGTTTTTAGATTTGTCTTCGTCAGGAATAGGAATAGTTTTTTCCAGCGATAAATCTCAAAATTTTCAGCTTTATCGCTATGTCACGTGACCAGATTTGACGCTGGAAACGAGCGTCGAGCGACTTGCATGTGGCCGCGCCTTTAGACAATAAGGCCTGCTTACCGTGAGTTCATCGACCATGGACGCCGTCAACTTCTCGGCCCACGCGGCGTTGACAGGCGGCAACACTTGCTCATCCAACAGCTTCAGGATGGCGGCGATCGTGTACTGAGATGTGCCGATTAGCTGAAAAAAAAGTAGGGTAAACGTCCGAGACAGACAGACAAACAGACATGGACATGGCGAAACTCTAAGGGTTCATTTTGGCTACGGAACCCTAAAAAAGAATTCAATTAAACATCAAACGTCCGATCGGCCAAGGGCTAATAGAATCATCATCATCATCATCCCAGCCTATATACGTCCCACTGCTGGGCACAGGCCTCCTCTTAGATGAGAGAGCTTTGAGCAGTAGTTCCCAAGCGGGCCCAGTGCGGATTGGGAACTTCACACACACCATTGAATTGCTTCGCAGGTATGTGCAGGTTTCCTCACGATGTTTTCCTTCACCGTAAAGCTCGTGGTAAATTTCAAATGTAATTCCGCACATTAATTACAAAAACTCAGAGGTGCGAGCCGGGGTTCGAACCCACGATCCTCTGCTTGAAAGACCATAGGTCATACAAGGCTCATACAATGAAAAGCATAATTTGTAAAGAAAGAAAAATTATTAACTGACGTGTATTAACTATAATAACAAATACTAAAATATCGAGGATGATTGATTAAATGAATTGCGATTAACAGTAATATTACCCACATACCAACTTATCTATACTTTATCAAAGTTCGACTAAAGGCGCAGTCACACGCAGTCGCTTGTCGCTCGTTTGCAGCGATAAATCTGGTCACGTGACCCCATTTTGAATTTCCCGCGACTCAAAAAAGTAGCTTCAAGTCGCCCCGTCGAGCAGCAGCGACAAGATCGCTGCTTGCAGGAATGATCTTGGTCTTGGAAACTGATTTCCTAATCTCATTTAGTAGCAGTCGTGGCAGTAGAACAAATAGAAAAAAACAGCGTTTGCCAAAATTGAAGAGGTTTTTTTTCCAGCGAGAAAGCTCAACATTTTCAGCTTTATCGCTATATGTCACGTGACCAGATTTGACGCTGGAAACGAGCGTCGAGCGATCTGTTTCAAAAAAATATACCTCGTTGAGTTTCTTGCCGGATTCTTCTCAACAGAGGTTTTTTCCGAACCGGTGGTAGATTTTTTTTTGACATTCATAAGTGCTTGTTATAGCCTAAATTGAATAAAGATACTTTATTTTGACTTTGACTTTGATATAGGGCTCAGAGTTGCTCAGCGAGCTATATGGAGAGAGCTATGCTCGGGTTTCTCTACGGGATCGATTTAAAAATGAAGAGATACGTAGAAGAACAAGGGTCACCGACATAGCCAAGCGAATTAGCTCGTTGAAGTGGCAATGGGCAGGCCATGTACAGAGAACAGATGACCGTTGGGGGCGAAAAGTTCTCGAATGGATAATGGAGACCACGGAGCAGCAAGCGCAGCGTTGGACGTCCACCAACGAGATGGACGGATGACCTGGTTAAAGCCACGGGTTCACGGTGGATGCAGGCCGCTGCCAACCGAAGCAACTGGAAGTCTATGTCCAAAGGTGGACGATCAATCATAGTCAAATAGAACAAGTATGCACACTCCGACCCTTTACTACCACTTAACTGCCTACTCCGACGCGGACGCTTAGGGTAGTCGATGTCTATTTTAGTTTAATTAATTACCTACCGGCAAATAATTTTAGTATGAAAGTTAACTTCAAATTGACTAATGCCTGTGTCTATTATGAAACTTAATCCTCCTTAAATTATCAGTGTGTGCGTGCGGCAGGTGCGTGCGTACTGGCGCCGATCGGCGCGCACGCATTTAAGCCACGCGATGTACTTTTGTTCGTAGTGAACCTACTTGTTCTATTTTACTATGGTTCTATGGCCGACATGGTGATTATTATTTAGTCTACCTTTTTCCCGAGCTCAGTGAGTCCATGCGCGACGCCTTTGTTATCCGTGAGCATGCGCGGGAAGTCTTCCGTCTCGTTGGTCATGGCGTGCTTCCACAGCGCGAACATGTGGTCGAAGCCCGCGTGATAGTACGGCTGCGGCAGGGACGCCGTGGCGCGGCCCTCCGCCGACAACTTCGCCACGACCCTGAGAATTTTGGAATCACTTTGAGACACTGGCTTTTGTACAGTGGGAGTAGGAAAACCTTCGTCAGTTATTAAATTGATGCCTTTATAGTCATAGACTCTTAGTACGTTTTGAAACCAAGGCACTAAGTAGACAAGGGCATATCAAATTATACTTACTTGACATGATAATAAGGGTCAAAATAGTATACACCTCTAATATATATCTAGTTTCATACCAATACCAAACCTTTTGAGTTTGAATCAAATAATGTTCTATTTAATCGTCAGTGTTTGTCAGTGCCAAGGTGTAGTGGTAGGGTTGCTATGGTTACCTTTAAACAAGATTATGTTTAGCAGGTGGACAGTTTGTTGCAGTATGTCATACTCAATTGGTAAAGCAGATTATCGCTCATACTGAGCAAAGGAAAATAGATCTTGAGGTGACGAACCTTTTTTTACTCCAACGCACGTAAAAAGAGCTCCTGGCGATATACATGCGCAGTGAGCGAAATCCGGACCAAATTGGCGTCGGAGCGGAGCAGTGGGGGGCGCGGGAGGGGGCGTAAAGGTTGTCAGTTGACAGATGCGCAAACGTATTCCCTCCACTAGCCACCCAGAGCTCTTTTTACGTGCGTTGACTTGTACACCGAATACATTTTAAAACACCTTGTATAATACGTCAGCAAAGCAAGAAAAAGAGCTACTTCATTGAATCAGGCGTTACTTTGCGGAAGTCCATATTCATTTTTTATATTCGACCGGATGGCAAAAGACCAAGTGGGTCTCCTGATGGTAAGAGATCACCACCGCCCATAGACATCTGCAACACCAAGGGGATTGCAGATGCGTTGCCAACCTAGAGGCCTAAGATGGGATACCTTAAGTGCCAGTAATTTCACCGCTGCTGGCTGGCTAAGTAATTTGACCGGCTGCTTTTTTAATGACCTAAATCAATTACTTTGCTCACCCGCGACCTTATGATAGCTATATGTAAGTTTATGCAAGATATTTCATGCAGTTCCTCCACCTCCACATTGTAAGAACACACACAAACCTATCTATCACCACCACCACACTACACTGACGCGTTTCGAACTCAACCAAAGCTCATCTTCAGAGCAACACAACCGTACACCATGCTACCAGATATTGGACTAGCAAACCACAACAAACTTTTTAATTTGTCACTGTAATGTGTGTGTGAATGTTTGTTACTCCTTCACGTTAAAACGGCTTGACGGATTTGGATGAAATTTGGTGTGTAGGTAGCTGGACGCCTGGAAAACACATAGGCTACTTTTTATCCCGAAATTCCCATGGGATAAGGATAGAATCTCGAAATAACAACCGCTGGACTTAGAGTCATTAAAATTTGGACAGTTGTTTTTAGTAAAACGTCAATGAAGACGACGATATAAATTTTGGGAATTTTGTAAAATCCCGGAATTTCAATTGTAACTACCACATCGAGTAGTTTACGCATGCAGAGCCGCGGGTAAACTCTAGTGATGAATAAGTTAGACATAGGACTGACTTGTTCATGGCCTCCCTTAGTTCCTTGCTGACGGGACTCACGCGCAGGTCTTGCGCCGACTCCACGTAGTACACTTTTACATTCTGCAAAATATATGTATATCTTAATTATAAATAACGTAAAATATCATGGTATTACTTTTATTTCAGATGCATGTAATTTGTAAAAAAAAACCTTATGATTAGCCTTTTGATCGGTATCGTAAAATTACAGGTGTTCTTCTCTACCACTACGCGGGTTCGATTCCCGGTTCAGAGAAAGGTTAATTTGAAGTATAAAATCTTCTAGCTCTATCAGATATACAATACATAATATACTTTTCTTCCATGTGGGATAGCCGTGGGATATCCTGTACTGGAAAAAGCGACGGAATCAAAGTCCATACATCCATACATAATCGTACTAGCTCACTCTTGTAGACTACAGGCGCGGTCCGAAGGGGGGTCACACGGGACATGACACCAACCCCCCTCCCCCCAAATCGTACACGTCAAATTGAAAAATCTTCTAAAAACTTACAAAAAAAAAAATTAGGCTGCAACCGCGTCTGGTAGACTCACTCGCTAACAAAACTGGTTGAGTCTGTGTTAGTGTTAAGTATGCTTCATTAAACTGTATATCTGTAGAGTAGACATCTATTATTGGATTTCTGTTTAGTAATTAAGTCCTATTATAATGTACTGTTGTGCCGTTGATGCCCCAAATAAATTAAATAATAATCCATTCATAATGAGGGCTATCGCGTATGAATTCGCCACTAGAGGCGCTAGTGTAGCGTGAGGTCTCCGAAATGTCAAATCTCATAGTTTTTGGGTGAGCTACGCGGGTTTATTTACAATTAGAATAATTTTGTGAATATTTTGCATTATCTGAAATTAATTATGGCAAATATGCGTTCCGTCTGAATGTCTGTGTTTTGAGACAGTTTTGTCTTTCGGAAACCTTTGTCCTCCCTTTTTTCCGAACAAAACGGGGACTATGCAACACTGTGGCATGCTCGATATTTATATGGTACGGTTTTAAGGTGTATCCATTTTTTTAAAATCTAAACTTTGTTTTCACGCCCGTAACAAGACTTTCAAAACCATACTTAAAAACCTCACGCAACAGTGCGCCATCTAGGGAGACAAAAAACGATAGCCCTCATTAATACACTCACACACACATTTGAATAATTTAATAGGTAAACACTGTAAAGATGTCATCCTACGGGACAGGCCTAGCCTAATATAGTGTAGGTGACACGGGTAACCACTATCTGTAAATCAAGTATGATAAAACTGTTCCTGTGCAAAACTTAATTTTATATCACTGTTTCCATTTTTTTTTTTAAGTACCAATCAATGTCAGTATAATTCATTAGCCTTAGCACTTTTCCACCTAAAAAAGAAACTATTTGACAGCGTCTTTCACTGTCATCTGTCATGTCAGTCAACAAAATTTAGCGAGTTTTATGAAGTTGTGGCTTTGGCTGTTAGGGGTGTATTGTATTGTGGATTCGAAAAATATTTTTGTTCTTAAATAGGTTTAATGGTGACAAACAGTCTTCCTCGATCACTTTTCTGAGCAAATATACCTATTTACGTCATAGCCGTGGGGCACCTTGTATCCTTCGTTTACCTTAAGATCGACGACCCTGTCCAGATTGAGGTGCTTGGCCTTGTCACCGGCTACCACCTTGGTGAGAGGCGCCAAGTCTTCGGGGTGCTTGCTCATGAAACCGATCGACGCCATCGTAGGGTCCAGACCGGACCTCAGCGCAGATCCTGTATTGACAAACAATTAGGGTTGGTTTTTTTGGAGTCTTTTTGTATTTTTTATTTCAACTCCAAATTTGTTACTTTTACGGGTATCCCGTGAAACCATATCGAAAATACAAACTGAGACATGGATGCACAGAAAAACCAGAAAAAGAGACCAGCGCTGGGAATCGAACCCAGGTCCTCAGCAATCCGTGCTGCGTGCTATAACCCCTACACCACCGCTGGACAGGAATCTAGACACGATTTTTTCCTATGCATACATATCTCATCTTGATTGCTTAGTAGCGACATCTCTTGTCTGGGTGAGCGGTTGGTTCCGAAAGAGTGTGACGTCTCTCGATGAGAGCGGAACATAGATGTCGCTAGTGCTGCTGCATAAGTAGCGTAGTAGAAATAAGCAACCTGAGATATGTATGCATAGGAAAAAATCGTGTCTAGATTCCTGTCCAGCGGTGGTGTAGGGGTTATAGCACGCAGCACGGATTGCTGAGGACCTGGGTTCGATTCCCAGCGCTGGTCTCTTTTTCTGGTTTTTCTGTGCATCCATGTCTCAGTTTGAATTTCGAAACAATTAGGGGCCGAATTTTCCGTAACCTAGTATCGTGAGATCCGTTTGACGTTTGCTTGCGATTGGCTCATTTAGTTATTTCTTATTTAACACGTTCGGCCCCAGTGACACAACGTTTGTGAGTTTTTAGTTCTTACTCATATGCCAGTGACACGTATTTGTGACTGCTGTGGGATCTGCGCTATGCCCAGCGTAAAAACTTAGCGGATCACATTCGGCTCCGGCAACGTTCCGCTAAGCCCTTACGCTATGCCAGCCTTTAGGAGGTAGTACGAATTATTTTGACACGACATGCGGGTCACTGGCATAGGAGTAAGAACTAAAAAGTCAAAGACGTTGTGTCACTGGCACGTCTGTGGCACGTATACGTGTCACTGGCATAGAAGTGACTGCTGTGGGATATGCGACGTGTTAACCAATCACGAGCAAACGTCAAACGGACCTAACAATACTAACGCCATCTAGCGATATTTTGCCTCTGTAAAAACCCTCCTTGTGTAAATATAGATTACAGACAAGAAAAATTCATGTAAAAATTAATGTGTGTGTCTGTTGAAAATAAGATTTAGTGATTTTTTTTAAAATCGCTATATTATCTATATATTTTGAACATGAAACTACCGTGAGACTCATAAGTCTTAAAACGAGGGCTATTTCCCGAAATATTTTAGGTATTTTTAAATATTTTTCGAAATAGCCCGAAACATGTCGAGCTAAACTCGGTTTAAGACGTGAGTTATCCGTTATAATAACATTTAATATCTATATATTATTTAAAAATAGATATTTCTTTTTTAATTCTATCACACACACACACTGATCTGCGCTCCAGAACTCAAATTGTCGATGTGGGAATGAAGACCGCCAAATTAAAATGGGACTGGGCGGGACACGTCTGCCGCATGCATCCGGATCGCTGGGCCAAAGT
This sequence comes from Choristoneura fumiferana, assembly GCF_025370935.1. NCBI lineage: Eukaryota > Metazoa > Arthropoda > Insecta > Lepidoptera > Tortricidae > Choristoneura > Choristoneura fumiferana. The sequence goes on from NC_133494.1 coordinate 2,733,198, forward strand.
AATCACCGATTGGGTTCCATGCGACGGGCACCGGAGCAGAAGCAGACCTAGGAGATGGCGGGACGACCTGGACCGATTCCAGTCAGATTGGCAAGAGCTGGCCAAGAGTAGAGACGAGTGGAATAAGAAAGGGAAGGCTATTGCCCTGCAGTGGGACACATTATATATAAGCTATTTAAAAAAAACTGTAATATTTCTTTCTGTCTTACTTGCAATGTGACGTCATGTCAAGTACATATGTCTTTCTCTGTGTACTCCATACACGATGTTTTTATACGTAGGTAAAGGTAGTTAAAAAATGTTTTTGTTCGATAGAACTCATTGACAAGCTTTAATTTATAAATAAAATAAAAAATTACAAACTGCCATCCAGTCAAATAAAAAAAAAACAGTAGTTTCCCTAAGGAACAATGTTGTGAATTAAAACTTGTAAATAAACACACAAACATCACGCCTATATTCCCCAAATGGGGTAGGCAGAGCACACGAAACGTTACCGCTTCGGAGCCACTTTTAGCAATTTTAGGTCTTAAGTTTGACAAAAACGGTACAATAGTGACAGGTTGCTAGCCTGTCGCCTCCGGTGTACCTTAACCTATATCCTCAGTCGCCTCTTACGACATCCACGGATGAAATGGAGAGGTGTTATTCTAACCCGACACCACACGGGTACGGGCACGGGTACGGGTTGTAAATAAACTACTGAATAAATCTCTTTATTTATGTGTTCATTTACCTTTAAGGCTGGTGTGTCCAGCGGTGGGGTTGAGCGCGAACAAGCCGCAGTAAAATGCAGGCATTCGTGTTGAACCGCCGATGTCCGAACCTGACATAAATACATTATACAATATATTTTCTAACATGATTCAAATGATATCTACATGGTAAGTATTTTTTTCTCCAACAGAGATATAATGCTTGAAAAAATTAAATCACATTAAAACTGCTGATTGTTCAAATATTTGAACTCAAATTTGCTAACAAATTGTTAAGTCACTGCATAGGGACTGTGTTATATTAACTTACTTTCGTTAATGAACGCCTTTACAATGTTGTTTCAATAGGCCGCAATCGCTAAAGGTGAGGGTTATCGGTAAAAATAAAAGCGGTAAAATAAACGAACTTATTATTAATATGCAAGACTGTTGGCCAGAGTCGGAAAGTGACACTCCAAGTGTTGAATAAATTATAATTTTAAAATTAAAATAAGACTTTCAGTTCGATAGCGTAACGTTTACCAACAATATACTGCTATTGACACTTTTAACACTAGGTACTTGTTAAAGTATCGATAATATGTGTAATAGTAGGAGGGACTCTAGTTACGTCAGTTTGGCATCTGTCATTTGAATCATGTTAGAAACACATTATCATCTCGGGCTATATACGTCCCTCCGTAATGCTCAGGCCTCTCGAACTGGAGGAATTGAGCCGTAGTTCCCACGCGGGCCAAATACCGTTTAGGAACTTCACAAAATTGAATTTCTTCACACATTTGTGCAGTTCACGCGATGTTTTCCTTTACCGTACAGCTTATGGTAAATTTAAATGTAATATTGCACATTTTAGTAAAGCTAATAATTAAGTTAGGAATTGTAACTGCGTTAAAAAAATGGCCTTCCGTGTCTTAGTAGGCGGGGCTTAAGAACCGTGTTCTGCACGTCATCTGACATTGCATCACGCGCGCAAACAAATCCCTGCTTTTTTCCTGAATTTTAACCAATCAACAATCACGTCTATTTGCAAAAATATACCTCGTTGAGTTTATTGCCGGATTCATCTCAACAGAGGTTTTTCCGAACCGGTGGTAGATTTTTTTTAACATTCATAAGTGCTTGCTATAGCCTAAATTGAATAAAGATATTTTGACTGACTTTGATCTCGAAAATGATTCGTTTGAATCATAAGTTGTTTTGGTTTAAAGTATGGCCACTTTTTGTGTGGAATTTGTTCTGACTTATTATTTATTCGTAGCCTGTAAAGTTGTAAGGTCCATGTCCTCACACAGAGAGATGGGTGAGGCGAGCGCGGCGTGCAACGCGCCCTCGCCGCCGCTGGAGCCCCCCACCGTGCGCCCCGTGTGGTACGGGTTGCGGGTCTGACCGATCACCATGCTGCGGGACTCCTGCCTGGACGGACCAACGGAGACATATGTTACACAGTTTGTCAAATAAAAATAGTAGATTGTACAACAAGAGCATAAAACGAGCCATTTTACCCGAGACGTTCATATAGCCACCCGAGCCGGTACGGGGTACGGAAAAATGGGTTTAATGCTCGAGTTTTACACTCTGCTTTTTATTTCGATGGCGAGGAAATGAAATAGCAACAAACAACAAACCCGCGTAGCTCACCCAAAAACTATGAGATTTGACATTTCGGAGACCTCACGCTACACTAGCGCCTCTAGCGGCGAATTCATACGCGATAGCCCTCATTGAGTTGTTTCCGGCAGCTTAGACTAGATGTCGCTGCGCACTCACCACTTGTTGATCTCGGGCACATTGGTGACGGCGACAGGCAGCGCGCCGGCGGCCCGCAGCAGCCGCACGCACTCTGCGTCGTCGGAGGCACGCACGTGCGCCCGCGCCGCGATGCCCAAGCTGTGCACCAGACCGCGCACCGCGTGGCTGTCTTTAGCCGTGAATGGGACGCCTGTTCATGACATGCATAGAGGTGAATGTATAAGGCGTTATTGCGCTAAAATTAACCGTTACCTACTGTCCACGTAGACCGCTGGTCATGTACGTGCTACATCGTCATTTAACGCATGTGTGCAGCTAGCTTGCATCTTGCGTAGAAAGGAATGATACTTAGAGACTCCCAACACTTTAGCGTCTTTTGAGCGTCGTCGTCGTCCAGCGTTCGCGCAGTTGCGTAAGCCCGGCATTTGGCAGCCGGCCAGCGCTGGCGTGGCGCCGCAGCGGCGTCGACGTCGCGTCGACGCAGCGCAGCCGCTGGCACGACGACGCTCGAAAGACGCTAGTGTGGGGGGTCTCTTATCTACGATGCCGCAAGGTGTCGTCTAGTCTAGACCCTATACTACGAAGTGCAAAATTCGAATTTCGTATCTTGCCGTCCCGCTGACGACGCTTATATTATTTAATACGAGAGTGAGAGGGAGTACCTACGTACTCAGTTCCATCCCTTTCTACGCAAGAAGTACGCAAGCGTCAAATGACGATGCATTTTATGACATGCCGTCTACGTGGACAGTAGGCCTTAATTCTTAAATAGAACTAGAGACTGCCGTTATTTTATAAACGCTGAATGTTTCTTTTATGCCCCCAACACAGGTAATTTGTGTTGTGATTGCTTTGGCAGTAAATGGGTGGTAAAGTTTATAGAATAGCACTTAAAATTTTATTGTCTTTACACATTAGCTATAATATATTTAAGTAAGAAAGACAGAATGAAAAACATTTATTTAATAACAAGTAAATTAATTCTCAATCGGAAAACCGTAAAATCCTTACTTATATTTAATTTTATAAAGAGAAAGATGAAAGTGAGTATGTTTGTGACGATTTCATGCTTAAAGTACCTAACAATTGTGGTAAAATTTGGTATAGAGATGGAACAGTTTTTATCCCAGAAAACTGTATAGTTTTCACGGGTGCGAGATAAACAAGTAATTCGCAGACAAAGTCATGGGGTACAGTTACTTAAATAAAAATTCGGGAAATAAATTTCTGAAGTTTGATTGTGAGTCATATTCTTACCCAGAAAAGGCCTTTCCTCAAAGTACTTATCAGGCAGTCCACTTTGGATTTGTTTATCTATCTCTTGCGCCTCTTTCAATGCCTCTTCAAACCTCTGATCCACTACTGCGTTTAATACTGGATTCACCTGAGTACAAATTAGTTTTGTCATTAATAGTACATTGACTTTCGATACATACTGCCAGCAAACAGGATAAGCTGTCTTACGCATAGTCATTTCATTTCATGTTGGATTAGTAGCAAACAGAAACTGGCACTGTTTTTCTTTTATTTTATGTACATAGAGAACAACACAACTTTATTCAACATCAAACTTAAAATAATACATAATACAGATAAAAATATTTAATGATATTGAAAAAGTATGTGACTCAGCATTAAGCTGCAGTAAGTAGGTATGTGCCTACTACAGCACTGATTTTAACGCATTCACTGCCACCTGACTTCCACTGGTGCCAAATGGAATAGGAAGAAAGTGCCGCGGCCGGTGCCCCTAACACCGCTGCACCCGTATGCAATGCACACCCTGCACTATAGGTAAAGACGCCTCTGGGAGGTGTAAATGTAATTGTAAGTCGACCGCTTTCAGATGAAGTGATGCTGATTTACAGATTCATTACACAGGCCTTTGCATCCAGAGATGTGGTTTCAGTGCAAGGGAGAGTGTAATATCTGTAGACAGTGTGGTGTATATAACTGAGGCTCCTCATGAGGCAGACATAGTCACATGTGGTGTACTAAACTAAAGCCTCATTAAAATACTAGATTATAAATATATATATATATACTTACAGCTTGAATCCTCTCCACACAAGCCCGCACCAATTCTTCAGACTTCAAAGTCTTATTCCTAATCCTTCTAGCAAGTTCTACAGCACTTTCTGTCAGTATTCCATGCCTCGCTTCCAAGTCCGGTACGGCTTGCCGCTCCCCATCCCAAATAAACGCAAAAATCATGTCTATGATCAGTTCCACATATGTCCGGATGAAAAAGAAGACATGTTTGAATATGTTGCAAGCCATTCCTTTCAGAATTTTTGCAGTTTTCTTGCTTTTCTAAAAAAAAATTGATTGAAATTTTTTTTTTTGAAAGTATACCTAGCTGTAGTTTATAGCATGATATGATATTTTATTACACGTACATGGGAGCTATGTGGATACCTAAATATTTAATAAACATAATTTGCAACTTTCTACAGCTGTTTTATGTAACTAACTTTGGAAAGATATATTATTATCATTAAATTCTTACAGTTCCGATATGCGGTACGGTATGTACTTTTCCGATTTTCCGCCAGTTTTATTTTATTACTTACGTTGTGTTCTACTCGTTTCTCGTTTATTTTGTTCGTAGCCATTTTTCTGGACTTAGGTATCAAATTAAATTACTTTTAATTACAGTTTCAGGAACTAATTAAGCACCGTTTCTAAAATACATAAAAACAATACAACTTCTACAAATACTTCGGAAGTTTACTTATAAACTTGCTTGATGTATGGCTGACTTTGGCTTGTAATAGCTAGCTACTATTCTTGTAATCTGTGGCTTGTAATGGGCCGGGCCATTGACTGACCTGACAGGAAGACAAGGAGGCTACTACGAAATTCTAAAATCTAAGTTCGTGTCGTATCGTACCCGTCCCTCACTCACGTATTAAAATAATTTAATTAATTTATGCGTCAGTCAGCGGGACAGTATGATACGAACTTCGAATTTTGGAGTAGCTCCAACAGGGCTACTACAATACTCGAAACTCGAAGTTCGTGTCGTGCGATCCCTCTGACACTTACACTATTTAATACAAGAGCGAGAGGGACGGTACGATACGAACTTCGAGTTTCGTAGTAGCCCTGCTGCAGAGACGGACGGCTGACGGCTGACAGACACAGACAGCACAACGGGGGGCTACTACAAAATTTAAAGTTCGTATCGTACCATCCCTGTCACTCTCGGATTAAATTATATAAACGCCAGCGGGACGGCAAGATACGAAGTTCGAATTTTGCACTTCTCATTATACCTACAGGTCAGTGACCTAAGTGACATTTCGGTATATATGTATAAAGTACTCTGTGACTGCTACTTTGCAATTTTATGAGTCCAGATTGGACTCTGGACTTTCAAACTTGAGGCCGTAGTTAGAACGTACAGTCGGATAACTCAGATTCACAATATTTTTACCTGACTACGCAAAGAAGGATTATTCGTCGCTTTATTATGTATAGGATGAGGATAGAAAGAGATAGCGAATGTTATAACGAGCGCTCGTGCGTTAGAATAGATAATAATGTCGTCTGTCTGTCGTCTCAGTTCCAACCACAATAAAGTTAGCAAAACTTGATGGAAAAGGTAGGTACTTATTTCGAGTACAATAAGCTTCATGTCAAAGTATGCAATTCCTCAGTTGTGCGACTGTGGGAGGAATTAAAATGATTTTAAAGGACCATTTTTAACCCCTGACACAAAAAGAGGGGTGTTATAAGTTTGACCGCTAAGTGTGTCTGTGTGTGTGTCTGTCTGTGGCAACGATTTGAATGCTGTTTTTTTACTTGAAAGCAGGTTTTCTAGCGATGGTTCTTAGACACGTTTTATCAAAATCGGTTTTGGCTTTTTTGAGATATTGAACTTTGATGTATTTTGACGATAGGTATTTAAGTTCAAGTCAAATATGAAACCAGAATGAATGTTTTTTGTAGAAAATGAAATAAAAAACGATAATCGTAGTATAAAAATAGTAACATTTAATCATTACCTAGTATTCAATTAAAAGTACCAAACTTAAACTTTGCTTAAGTTTAGACCTAAAGATTTTTTAAGTAACCCGTTTTTCAAACATATCCTATCCTTAACCTTGAGATTTACCCTGTTAAGTTACTTTTTTAAATACAATACAAATATAGAATGTCAAATAGTTAAATATTTAAATTTCTCAGAGAACGAGGTACAACATTGATTATCTACTATTAAATAATTATAATAACGATAAAAATAAGTACCTAAGGATAATATAAAAACTATACATTTAGCGCAGATTCAGTTTCTGTTTCTTATTGCTTTTTACAAGCCATGATGGCGCCGCCGAACTCTTTTTCTAAATACTTGGCAACGTTGAGACAGAGAGCATCGTTGTACGGCGCAGCTACCACCTGGATGCCAAGCGGGAGACCTTGACTGTCCACACCCAGAGGTACCTTAAAAATAAAGTATTCAATCAATAATTATGTGATGTTTTTAACGCATTCACTGCCACCTGACCTCCACTGGTGCCACCGACGCACATGTGCGTTCAAAATGTATGAATAATGAGGGTTTTCAAGGAGGTGAAATATCGCTAGATGGCGCTAGTGTCGTGAAGTCCGTTTGACGTTTGCTCGTGATTGGTTAAATAACTAAATGAGCCAATCGCAAGCAAACGTCAAACGCACCTCACGATACTAACGCCATCTAGCGATATTTCGCCTCAGTGAAAACCCTCATTATGACAGCGGCAATAGGCGAAGTTCTGAAAACGCATGTGCGTCGGTGGCAGTGAGTGCGTTAATAAGTATAGACGTGTAATTTAATTGTAAAAGCGATAATCGTTCAGAAAGAGCAGATAAAAATCTTTCAATGCTGTGGTAAAAAATGGGATTTTTTAATCAGTAAATAGAGAATACTAGGACATAGTTGAACACGCTGAATTAACGACAAAAAGTACAAACTACAGCATAGTTCGTTTCTTGCCTAACTTTTTGCCACGCACGGTGAAAATTTCGAATCAGCTTGCAGTGCCAGTATATCCGGACCGGTACAACTTGGGGATTTTCAAAAAACTAGCCTATTCATTTCTCAAAGAACTGGCAACACATCCTTAACTCTTATGTTATGGATGTTCATGGGCGGCGGTGATTGCTTTCAATCAGGTGACCCGCATGCTCGTTTACCCCTATCATATAAAAAATTCTCCACACATCTGCATGAAAAATACTAATACTTTAACTAAACATAATTAAGTAAAGAAAAACAACCATTCTTTTTTTTTCTATGCACCTTAATAACGCAAACAAGAAATTTAAATTAAGAGTAAAAAAAAAGTTCAGCGTTGTGTGTTATCTGTGGGTAATAGGTATACAATACCCACACAATGCACAATAATTTAATGTATTATGTAGTAAAGTAAATTGAAGCTAGTCTCTTATAATTTACTTAATCAAGGTATGAATAAGGTAAAATATAAATAACCAAGTACTTTCTTGTTCTTGCACAGCGTCCCTGAACTTCAAGTGATCATCTCAACACAACAGAATTTAAATGCTTCGTTAATCATTACCTGAGTAGCAGGACACTTGAGCATGTTGACTGCGGCAAAGTAAGAGAAGTTGTACGGCCTCAGGAAGCAAGAGTAGTGGTAGGGGGCTGGCTGAGGAGCGCTCGGGAACAAAAGGACGCCATTATCGCCCAGTTTACTCTGTAAAAATATCTTATAATGTATCTTCATTTACATAACGACTGGAGGCATAATCGGAATCACGGAGAACTACCATATTTCCAAGACTAACCCAAATATTCGTATTTTTTACACAAATATCTAATCCGACCGGGGATCGAACCCGGGCCGTCAAGCTTTGTAGTCAGAGGGCTTATTGCGTAAACTTTCTGGCACTCGCGATCGCAATCAAATGACAGTTTTCGCATACAAAAACTGTCATTTGATTGCGATCGCGAGCGTCAGAAACGTTAGGCTATATCAATCAAAAACCGTTTTGTCACCAAATTAGTTTTAAATATTTTTCATTAGAAATATGTACGTTAGTCTGTAAGGTATTTATTGTATGGGCCAAGTTGTCCGAAATAAATGCATTTATTATTATTATAAAAACATGTAAAAAGACCAACTTCCTCGTTTGCCATCCAGTCGAATAAAAAAAATATATTTACGTTTAAGACATGGTAAAATTGGTCTCATACATAAAGAAACTCTTAAACTTATTTCACTAGTGTATGTGCCTTGTGATTCTTCGGCATTAGGTCATACTACTTAGGTGTAGGTACTTACAAAAAGATCACTTTTCAGTTCTGCAGTAAGTTTGTCCGCCCAGGCAGGGAAGAGTGGCATGATTTGAATCTCAAATAACCGGATAACAGCTGACAGTCCGTGCTTGCTCAGGCAAAATATCTGTAAGAATTCAAACAAGTACGCAAATCAGTTACCGCTTTAGGACGCTTTTTATCCCGCAAAATTGTATAGTTAGTACCTGTGGGCAGCGATTTCTTCAAAGACGAAATCGCGGGCAGCATCTAATGTACCTAATAATAAAGCTGTGAAAATGTGCCTTGAGTGAGACTTATTTTAAAGCTTTCATTTACCTTCCTAAGCAACTCGACGATCCCAATAGCTTCGCCCTTGAAGTTGTTATAGAGACTGGCGAAGTTTTCAGGCTCCTTGCTCATCCAGTACGACCAGAGCTGGTACATGTGGTTGAAACCTTCGTGCTGATAAGCCTCAGGGCTCTTCTCTGGAGACAGTTCCTTGCTCAGTTTCGACACGACTCTGTAAAAAATTACAAGTTTGATGGTCACCACCAGTCGATCACTTATGGGGAAGTGCCTATAATACTCAGCGATGACGATTATATTTCAGGCTATATAATATTTATATACATAGGTACGATATATCGAGTGCCCTGCGCCGTTAGTTAATGCGTTGATAACGTGAGCCTACGTCGGCATAAAGGACAATAATGATTCTTTATTGAACAGCACATAATAAATAATCCACAGAAATACTACTTTAAAAATCTTTACAAGGTAAGGAATGAGCACGTTTATCGCTACAGAGCTATCTCTTTCAGATATTATATAAGACTCTTAATTTTTATTTTTGGTTCTATTTGAGTTTTAGTGGGTCTGAATAAGTATACGCTGTATATAAATATAATTTAAAAAAAATAGACAGCTAGATAATGAAACCTGAATTTTGCAGGAACAGTTACAGATAAGGTTGTATGTAGATACTTACATATTTTTGTAGTCAACTGTACCACATCTCGCAATTAATACAACCACTCGTCTGGCTATAGCATTTTGCAAACCATGGCAATTATTACTTGAATTATAAAAGCAACATAGTGCGGTGACTAATAGCTATTTACCTTGCCATGGCTTCCTTTAGCTCTGGCCTCACGGAACTAAGCCGACAATCGTTAGACGACTCCATGTAGTAGAACTTTATATCCTGAAATAAATATAACATTATTTAATAATTAATACATAGGTACATAACAGTACAGTCATACAGTCCATTGACTGCGCATAGTCATTTGCAACCAATAAAAATAAAATCATTTATTGCGAACAATATGACCCATACAATAATCACTTACTTACAGGCGCAGACTAAATTACATAAAATAATAAAAACATTAAAATTTCTTCGGACATCTATAGCAGCCCTTGTTGCGTCCGTCTTCGAACGTAGGCCTCCTCTTCTCTTCACGTTTCCACGTCTGTCAGGCCCTACCACATTCATCCAGTTAATGCCGGCGTGCTGCCGGATGTTGTCCGTCCGTTCTTCGGACATAAACGATTTAAAATATACGTTATTTTACAAGTGATCAACACTTGTTATTTAATTATATCCATGAGATATTTTGATAATTAGATACATACGGACTTTCATTTAGATAACGTTGGACTATATAAGCTAGAATATTAGTCAATCAAATCAACTATTACAGTCTGAGCTTTGAAATGTTGACTTGAGTTTTTGAGTCCACTCTCGAACACTATTTAACGTAAAACTTATTATTTGTACCTTGATGTCGACATTGCGGTCAAGTTTAAGGAGCGGGGCCTTATCTCCTGCAATGACCTTCGTCAATGGCGCCAAATCCTCAACATGTTTCGTTATAAATCCTAAACTGAGCATAGATTCTTCATCGCCTTTACGAAAAATGACTCCTGAAAAAATAAGGGAAGTATAAAAAAATATTTAAACATTATTTTGCTTTCGGTTGATGCAACGAGGCATTGTTTGTTAAGCAATGTAGGTAAAGATGATTTACTGCATTTTGATAAGCAAGACAAGTTAGATACTGATCATAGTATCAGTTTTCACAATAATGGAACAAACCACACATAAAAAAAATCAATTTATGGCAAGTCTGTATTTCATTTTGGTTTTATTTTATTCCCCCGCACTTTGAAAAACTTACGGCGAACATTTTAAAATATGTAGGTACTTATGAAAAAAATAATTTACTGTAAATTTAATATATTTTCTTGACACGTAACGTACATCATTTATTATAATATTTTTCCTCAAATTTCAATTTCAATCAGTAAACACAGTTTATGCTCGTGGATTTTTGCATAAGTAATTGTTTTTTAAGTATTTTGGTTAAAATAATTATTATTTAATGAGTCAATTTACCTCTGCCGTTGGTGGTATTGGCAGTCGCATGGTGGCCAAACATGCCGCAGTAAAATGCTGGCATACGGGTAGATCCTCCTAAGTCAGAACCTGAGAAAACATTAAAAAGATTTACTACGAAGTGTATAACCAAGGACCATATATAATAAATAACTAACACAGTGTGCATCTGTTAATGTTTGTTACTCATAAGAACTTACTTAAAAAAGCCGTGATGGCCTAGTGGTTTGACCTATGGTCTCAGTTGGGGTTCGTGGGTTCAAACCCGGGCTCATACCTCTGAGTTTTTCAAATTCCTATGCAAAATTACATTTGGAATTTATCACGAGTGTCACGGTGAAGGAAAATATCGTTAGGATACTTGCACAAATCTGCGAAGCAATTCAATGGTGTGTGTGTGTAGTTCCCAATCTACAAGGAGCTACGGCGCTGATCATTCTGAGAGGAGACTTGTGTTCAGCAGGGGGGTGGGACGTTCCATCATATAGGCTGAGATGATGATGACGATAAGAACTTACACAAGCTGATAGGGGTAGCGTAGGTGGCAGTGAGAGCAGCCTCGGCGCCACTGGAGCCCCCTGGAGACCGGCCCGTGTGGTGAGGGTTGTTCGTCATACCGTACACGGGGTTGCGGGTTTCCTGCCTGGAGCATAAAGTCAGTGCTATGTGGAAACCTCTTAAGTAACAAAATTTGCAAAAAGATAGGTACCTTTATTCATAAGAAAACTTTGTTAGTGCACGTGCGCATGTAACATACATGTACAAATTTAGTTAGTTATACGAGGTTTTCACAAGGCGGTGACGTAATTGGTACCTACTCGTAAATATTATGAACAACATAAACCACCCCTGGCTTAAATCAATTCGTACTTATAGGTTTATTCAGGCTACTCCCTATTGTCTGTTATGTCAGTACTGTAAAGCACTTCGTTCATTCGTTCGTTCGTTTGTAACACTTTGTTCGCAATACGGACAATGAGGAAAGAAATCCCAGGTTTTAACGGTGCGAAGTGCGAACAGATTGAAATACAATCCCACTAGTCATAGCTCTTATTACCGGAGTGCGAATAACTGAGAATTTGATTTCCTATCTGCTTGCACTGCGGAAAACTGGAAAAAAAACAGTAGGTAGTATAAAGTAGGTACCTAAACTTTTTTATCTGACAACTGTGTTATACTTTAATTATCGTATTTATTTTGTCTGTTCTCATCCACAGGTTAAACTTTCTTAAAAACCTATTAAAAAAATACTTTTGCTTTATTTGTCTTTTTCTTTACTCTTACCAGATCAGGAGCTCCGGAAGGTTAGTAGCAGCTAAGGGGATAGCTCCAGCTTCCTTGAGCCTGATAATAGCTTCGCTGTCCTGATCGGCGCGCATTTCCCGCCGGGACCACAAGCCCATGGTATACCGGAAACCTTTGATAGCCTGGCTCTCCTTAGTCGTAAATGGAACACCTGGGAATGTCGCAATTCGAGGTCAAATTATCATGGGACCATGATATCGTTTTTTTTTTCAGCAAAAGTAGCCGAAATGATAGCAAACGGCAAGATTGGGAGGGGAAGGGAAGGGAGAGTGACATTTTACCTATTCCGGAAAGTTTAGTACCTACCTACGAGAGTCTATTTATGTGACGTATAATATATCTGACACTAGTTGCAAATGACTGCAGTCTATTTCATGCATGAGAGATTCTAAATGAATGAAGATAGTGTTTAGTTTTTCGGCCTTAATGCCATTCGAAATAGTAGGGAACATTTATAGATTTTAATCTGGTACGTACCCAAAAAGGGTTTCTTTGCAGCTTCCTCCTCAGACAGTCCAGCTGCTATGAGTGCGTCTACCGCTCTTGCGTCTTCTATCGCTGCAGGAAACCGATCTTCAATTATGGCGTTTAGTAAATGGTTTACCTAAAATGATAAATACTTAAAAGATAATACAATCCACTGCACTACATATTTTTTATTAAACACCACAAATCGATACAGTGAGTTAACAAAAATGGTTGTCTTATCATCACTTAAAAGCTCTCTTCCAGACAACCAGTTAGAAATGGAAACAGGCTAAAGTAGGCGGTGAAAACTAAAGACAAGAGAACGTAGTAAAGTAAAGTGTATTAACTAACAATACCCTCGATAATAATTTTAGAGACATGGTAAGTATAGGTACCATCGCGGGCATCGCGAACCGGAATTGTTGAGCCACTTGCCACTGTTCTTAATTTAGCCGTGTTATGCATACTCGTAGTAAATATTTTAATCAGAAAAGCAGAAAGCATTGCATGGCCAAATTACGAACAGTAGCAAGTTGCTCAACAACCCCTGTTCGCGACTGCACTAGTTCCTGTACTTAGTTTATTTTTTTGTTCTAAATATTGACTCATTTCATTACATGAGTTCTATCTGTAATAAATGAGATACTGTTCGTTAAGAAGTTGATCAATTTTTACTTAAGCTTTTTTGCTAGAATCATCGCTGGATGTTTTTAGGCTCTATGTTAACATGTTAAGTTATGTAATGCTCGTCTTTTTACAAGCGCAATCAGAATAAAGACAACTTGATTTTTAATATTTACGTCGTTAAGAGACTTTTTTTTTATTGACAACTTATTCTGTGTTGTTTCTATGCGGTGGTGCTTAGATCAGAGGCCGTATTATCTAACGCAATCAAGTGACAGTTTTTGTATGCGAAATCTGTCATTTGATTGCGATCACGAGCATCAGAAACGGTAGGCAATAGGTACGGCCTCAGGTGTTATTTATGTAATGTATGTTTAACAATGACAGGTAACGTCAATAATGATATTAAATATGCTTAAAATAAAAGACCGTGACCGACGCGACCCGGCAACATTTTGTTTTTCACCTAGCAGACTTGATGTCAAGATACGTAGGTACCAAATAAGTAGTCAACTAGTTCTTGTGAACATATTATTATATTTTCGCTCTTTCAAACGAGATTCATGTCAAATTATAAAAATGCTTCATTATGTAGGTACATTTTTCATCTAAGAACAAGAACTTGAATTCGAGCAATATTTTCCTCTTTGGGAGAATCTACCTACACCTATTGTGCTATGCAGTAAGAAAATAACACTCATAGGTACCTACTAACACACTAATTGACACTTTTACTATCCTTGTGAACTGAATAGCACGCTTAGAAATACAATACAACAATACAAATAAACTTTATTGCACACCACAAATCGGTACAAAAAATTTATGTTGACACAATTCAGGGTAGACAATTGGCGGCTTACCTCTCTTATCCTCAATATAACAGCTCGTACCAAGTCCTCTGATTTCAGCTGTTTTTCCTTTATCATCCTCGCAAGAGTGACTGTGCTTTCAGCCAGGAATGCATGCTCTTTGCGTAAAGGCGGTATTGATACCTTTTTCCCATCCCAATATAGCCCAAAGACGAAATCTATCATTTTATCGATGTAGACCCGCAGCCAACATAAAAATGATTTTAATGTAGTGCATGCCATTGTTTATCACTATATAACTGCAAAATAAAAACAATACTTGGTCAATACAACATTCTTTTTTCTAGATTAAGAATTCATGTAGATAGGTACATATACTTTTTTTTACACTAAATAAATTTATTTTGTTCTATTCAGCGAAAAATATCTATCTAAACAAAAGTTCATCTACTTTTAAAATAGATGGCGGTTTGGTTTGATATACCTAGGTAGACAATTCAATCATGTTCATCCTATTTAAGTATTTATAAACAACTTTTAGATCTAATTATATAAAATCGAATAAATAAATAATAAATAAATAAATAGGTATCACGGGACAATTCACACCAATTAACCTAGTCCCAAAGTAAACTTAGCAAAGCTTGTGTTGTGGGTACTAAGCAACGGATAAATATAAGTATATATATGGTTCTTGGTATTAGGTAGGTAGTTGGATAAGATATTGACTATTTGTATATTTCGTATGGACTATGAACTTGTTTTTATGCAAAACGTATCATGCATAAAAAATTTAACACTTCGCCGGTTGGCCCATTGTACCAACCGAACCGTAGCACGTGCCTAGTTATCAAATGCAATGGCACGTAAAATGTGGGGCAATGACCACCGCAGTCAGACGTAAGACGTAAATTGTGCAGTTCGGCGGGTAGCGGTGTTGCGTAAAAAGTTACACAGTCTGAACCAAGAGGTTTTTAGGGTTCCGGAGCCAAAATGGCAAAAACGGAACCCTTATAGACTCGCCATGTCTGTCTGTCTGTCTGTCTGTCTGTCTGTCCGCGGCTTTGCTCAGGGACTATCAATGCTAGAAAACTGTAATTTGGCACGGATATGTATATAAACTATGCCGACAAAATAGTACATTCAAAAATTCAAAAAGAAATATTTTAGGGTACCTCCCATAGACGTAAAGTGGGGGTGATTTTTTTTCTCATCCAACCTTATAGTGTGGGGTATCGTTGGATAGGTCTTAAAACCATTAGGGGTTTTCTAAGACGATTTTATGGACTCAGTGATTTGTTTGCGAAATATTCAACTTTAAAGTGCAAATTTTCATAAAAATCGGGCGTCCCCCCCTCTAAAATCTAAACCGATGGGTGGAAAAATTTGAAAAAATTCAGGATAGTAGTAAGTATATCAAACTTACAAGGAAAACTATAACGGTTAAGTTTTCTTGCGAATTATTAGTAGTTTAAGAGTAAAAAGCGGCCTAAGTTATAAAATATAGTTACCTGAACTTGGAAGATTCCGTATAAAATACGAAATCCTTAGAAAAATATTACTTGTTTTTTCGTAATGGCTACGGAACCCTCTTGGCCGGTTTTTTTTAATCAGCGATCACGGTCGATCACCTACGCGGCACCGTTATAAATTTTTAAGACTTATGTTATTCTGCTGCCGTCTATAATAACAACAGCAAACCAGTTTTTGTTGTTTTGACGCTACAGATGTGCAAGTTATGGAAAGTTCCCAAAAATTTCGGAGTTCTCGGAAATTGCTGAAAATTTAACAGGATATTATAAATATTATATTAAGTTTAAATTTGAAACTGAAATTTGTGAGAAGTTTCCGAACTTTTACTTTTTGTAAATATTCACAATTTTGGTAAGTTTCCTTTGGCACATCCGTATTTGATTTGACGCTCAATAAAAAAATTGTCGGCAGAGACTTATTTTTAGGAAATAAAATTCTATTGTTGGGTAGTTTGGAATAATGTTTTAGGTAAGTATTAAGGTAAACGTCTACTTGTCGGTATCGTACGCATCGGACGCATCGCACGCAACGGATCGTAGTATTCTTTGTATAGAAACTCATATAAGTGCGTCCACCTGTCCGCATCGTAAGCATCGCACATTTCTATACAAAGCCACAAATCCGATACGTCCGAAGCGTAGGTACGATGCGGATAAGTGGACGCCTACCTTTAAGGTTAATATTAAAAATCATCATCTCAGCCTATATACGTCCCACTGCTGGGCACAGGCCTCCTCTCAGAACGAGAGGGCTTGGGCCATAGTTCCCACGCGGGCCCAGTGCGGATTGGGAACTTTAAAACTTTTTTACTTTGGGAATATTAAAAATATCGCTGTCTTATCCACAACAGATGTCAAATCGGATCTGGATCATAATGATTATACCCGCCAGCCCGCCACCCAGTAAGAGGGTAAATGAGCCTAAAGGGTTTTTCATGAATCGATAGACACGCTTCAAGAACTTTGTGCTTCAAGGAAGCACAATAGGGCTTAATACTACTATCGTATCTTACTGTCTCGCTGACGCTGATATTATTTAATACGAGAGTGAGAAGCACGGTACGATACGAACTTAGAATTTCGCAGTAGCTACCCTTAGTGTAAGTTTTCGGTTACAAAATATGTCTCGCTCGATCGCGTTCGCGTTAAAATCTCAATTTGTATGGAAACACGAACATCGCAAACGTTCCGCTAGAAGCGCTGTTCGTGTTTGCATACAAATTGTGAATTTAACGCGAACGCGATCGAGACGTATTTTGTAACCGAAAACTCACACTAAGGGCACAGGTTCGCCATTGCAAATTTAAAGGACTCTTGCAATGAAAGGTAAGCACACTTATTTTCAATTCAGTGCATCATCATCATCGTAATTTCAGCCTATAAAGGTACGTCCCACTTGAGAGGGCTTGGGCCGTAGTTCCCATGCTGGCCCAGTGCGGATTGGAAACTTCATACACACTATTGAATTGCTTCGCAGAATTGTGCAGGTTTCCTCACGATATATATCTTCAAAGCTCGTGATAAAATTAGAATGTAATTTCGCACTTGAATTTCGAAAAACTTAGATACTAGCTCGGGTTTGAACCCACGGGGCCGTAGAAATAGGATGTTTCTTCAAGTAGTTAAAGGACCTATGAATGTATAGCATAAAGATGCCTTTTCTGCACGGCATACTGGACATGCACCTGTCACCTTGACCCCAAGTTTTTATTTTAACAAAACCGGTTCCCACGCCAGTCTGCGCTTTTGTACAGTTCTCTTACGAAGTTTTATTTATACGTACTACCAAGTACTACATAATGATGGGTAATTTATTTGTAGTGTGTATGTAAATACAGCCGTTGATTTAACCTATGGCCTGTCAGAGAAGTAGATTTAAAATCCAAGCTCGCACTTTGTGCTTTTTGAAATAAAGTACGTACCTACCTACCTACACGTGCGAAATTTTTGTAATTTACCTCGAGCTTTAGGATGAAAGAAAACATCGCGAGGAAACCTGCACAAACCGGCGAAACCATTCAATGGTGTGTGTGTGAAGTTCCCAGGTCCGTCCGGATTGCTACCACCATCTTGCTCGCTAATCCTGCCGTGAAGCAGCAGTGCTTGCACTGTTGTGTTTCGGCGTGGAGAGTAAGACAGCCGGTGAAATTACTGGCACTTGAGGTATCCCATCTTAGGCCTCTAGGTTGGCAACGCATCTGCAATACCCTGGTGTTGCAGATGTTTATGGGCGGTAGTGATCTCTTACCATCAGGAGACACACTTGCTCGTTTGCCAACCAGTCGAATAAAAATAAAATAAATAAATAAATCCCAATCCGCACTGGGCCAGCGTGGGAACGACGACCCAAGCGCTCTCATTCCGAGACGAGCCCTGTGCTCAGCAGTGGGATGTATATAGGCTGAGATGATGATGTATGTTTTTAAAAATTCTGTCTACCTTAAATTCTGTTTATAAAAGAAAGCGCAGTGGAAAATTACCGTTACCCGAATAGTGAGCCTACCTAAACGAAACCAGATCAATATGAAGCATCAACATAAGCCCAATAACCTAGGTACTTAGATAATTAATAAATTCCACAAATAAATATATTTCCAATAAAATTATCGTATCTCATTGCACGACTGATAATTGATATTGATAATTGGTTCTGATAGTATAAAAATAATAATTACCTGATGACGTGTGTAACAAAATTAAATCTATCACCTTAAAAATATTCCAAGAACTTTTTTCGGAACTTTTGAATTTAAGCACCTTTAGCAAACGAACACTCTGCCTGAATGTTAAGAGCGAACTGTGTCAGCCAAAGACTACAGGTGTACCACAGAATAAGTAATGCAATACTACACTTTATGTGAATGAGTTTAAATTAAAACTTCATTGATTTACAGATAAGTCGGTAAGTCTGTCTGTACAGCTAGCTACATATTAGTAATCTATGGTCTGTCTGTACTTGCTGCGTGTGTATGTGTATGTGCGTGCGCGTGCGTGCGTGCGTGCGTGCGTGCGTGTGTGTGTAGTGTGGTTGGATTTGGGTTGGATTACTATGGCTTGTATATTGTACTATCAAGTAAAGTCCAAATCCGACACCTTCAAGTCCTCAATCTTTCATATCAGTTGATTCTACAGACATGATATAAACAACTTGTTTATATTAAAGTCCGTGGTTAATTCATTCAGAATTTAATAATAGACAATTCATACATATTAGAACACAAATTTGGTTTATTTTGTAAGAAACTTATTAATGTTAGTTAACATAACATTCTCAACAACTAACTTACTCCGTAAACAAAGTAAACTCTGACTGACATTTCCTTCCATTACGTGACATTGACAGCCGTGTCTTGACAAATAAAGGTCGCGTGAGTTTTTGTATTTGTATTGCGATTGCATCATTTTTAATAAATAAAAATCCATAATGGGAAGCGCTAACGCCAAAGCTGCAGAAATTAAACTTCCCGAGGCACCGTTACAAGCGAATGCTGAAAAGCCTAAGTTAAAGCCGTGCTGCGCCTGCCCCGAGACGAAGAGAGCCAGAGATGCTTGGTAAGGTTATGTCCGGTAATTTCCTTAATAATATTACGCAACCAATTTAAATTTAAAATTCTGGGTAAACCCCTCGTATGTGGGAGCCGTTTCAGAACAACAACGGCAACTTTACGTCAGTAGAGGTTGCCCGCTTCGTAGATTTGGAACGTATCCGTGCTAACGCAGTTCATGAACTGCAGGGCTACTACGAAACTCGAAGTTCGTATCGTACCGTCCCTCTCGCTCTCATGTTAAACAGTATAAATGTCAGAGGGACCGCACGACACGAACTTCGAGTTTCGAGTTTCGTAGTAGCCCTGCTGGCACGGACACGCGTCTAAGCATACGAGGGGTAAATGCTCAAATATTCAGCTGTTCAACTAGTTGTACTTTGCATTAAAAAGTGAATGTGACTGTAAATGAAACAACAACATTTTTATAAACTCATGTGTACCAGGATTGGTTGTTGTATAGTATAAAATTTATGCTATGGATACTCATTTATGTAGTGAGATGAGATTTGATTTGAAGGTTGCATTAGTCTAAATTTTATTAATTATACTTATTTTACATCTCTCTACTAATAGAACTAAATATATTTTAATCAAACACAGATGCAGATGCAGTGAACTTGTTGTAATTATAGCTTATTTTATTTCCAGTATAATCGAGAATGGAGAAGAAAACTGCGGTCCTCTTATTGAGGAGCATAAGGCCTGCATGAGAAAAATGGGCTTCAATATCTAAATCAGGACAGAAATAATTTGACTTTTTCAATATTCTCTACAAGTAACTTCCTTTTTATGCTGGAATTAAAGACTTCTGACCGTAATTAGGAGATTTAGAAGTATGAGCACTGTCATATAATATAATAAAAAACTGTATGGATAGTGCCCTTTGCCATATTAAACTAAAACCACAGTTTTCTTAGGGAGCTGTCAACATTCCTCTCTATAAAAGATGAACATTAATTTGTCAGCTCTGGAAGGGTAGGTTTTAATTTTGTTTTACATTTAATACAAATTGTTTTTAACATTGAAAACTGAGTTGACACAATCTTAACAATTGTCCCATCGGTCAGGAGCCATTTACACAGAAACAAAATACATTGGAATCATCAGCCCCCTGTACCACAAAAATTACAAGTGCTACAAATTAACAGAATTGTTAACACATTCAGTGCTGCAAACCCCCTAATTGAATTCTCTGTTCGTAGGCAGTTTTCGCTATAAAGCAGGAATACGCTGCTACTGGTTAAGAGCGTAGCGTGTAGTGTTATGTGGCTGCGAATATCTTTCTCGCACAATATCTAGAATTGTAGCACTTGTAACATTTATGGTACAGGGGCCAGAGGCTGTATAGTCTAAAGCGCTGACATTCACAATCTCTTTCTACTGTCATCTTATATTATGTGACAGTAAGAATTGGTGAAAATGATTGTGATTCCATTGTGTATTACAAAGGCTTCTGGTTTCATAATGTAATGGAATGGCACAGTTATCCTGTTTAAAGTCTTAATTATAAATATGTAGGCTATTGGCTATTGATGGAAGACTTCTAAAACTCAGTAAATGTTGGAAAAGTTTAGTAGCTTAGTTATTTATTAACACAACATTAATTGATTATTATGTTTGACTTATACTAGGCAAAATACGTTTTCAAGCCAAATTGGAATTTCATAAGATTGCTTTGTTTTCTGAAAAATAAAATAATGATAGATAAGATAGGTGTAAAAAATCAACTATGAAAAGTTTGTGTTTTACAAAATCATTGTTTAAAAAATTGTCTGCCTTGTTTAGAAACTTTGCCAATTGCATTTTATCACTAAGGTTATAATTTAAGTACTTAATTAGTAGTTTTTTTATTGTTTTTCTTTGAAATCCTTTTAGACCAAAAAATGTGACAAGCGTAGTATTAAAATATAGTGATACTGTTATTTTAGGTATAGCATAAAGGTACAAGAATTATTTGAAGTTTTCATTACATTCTAAATTATTAGTCCAATACATAAAGGAATTAGTACATAGAATATAAATTAAATAATATAGATTTATATTCTTCAATGAGGATTTCTGTGACAAGCTTATTGACGCTAGTGTTGTGTGGTCCGATTGACGTTTTATGTTTGTGATTGGTTAAAAAACTAAATAATTGAGCCAATCGTAAGAAAGACTGTAACGTCAAACAACCCTCACGATACTAACGCCATCTATAGTGCGAGGAAGATCTTAATGAATGTGGGTAACATTTTCATGAGGGTGATATAAAATTATAATTAACTCTATGTTATTTATTACTTTATTAGTGATTTAATCTCAAAATACAAACTAAAAGCGACAAACACAAGACATAAACACATATACAGTGTCATTCACGGCAAACTGTCAAAAGTTAAGTTTTGCAAGATAGCCACTGTTATTCCATTTTTTGCTATGTTCATTTAAAGTCTTTGTCGCATTGTATAGACAGATGTAGTGTAGTGAATAATGTTTTGTTGTCGTATTTTGTCGGAAAAGTTCGTTATTTATCTTGCTTTCTCAACTAGCTTACTGGAGTTTAATGAACGAACTTATCTGTCAAAATACGATGGAAAAACATTATTCATTAGATCGATATCGCTATTTCGCCTGTCCAGAAAACCTTATTCTGTAATATTTGCGCTAATATCCTCCGGAATGTTTTCAGTATTTGATTAACATTAAACTACTTTTTATTTATTTTTTTTATTTTCAAGATTTGTTCGGTATCCGTGACTTCTGCTTGCATTGAGTCAGTAATTGTATTTATTTTATAGTCACTGTAAATAAAGAATTGTTTTGTTAAAAAAATATATGTATTATTCTTTCGTGGAATCTAAAAAAACTATTTTTTATGCTTAGTGTTCTTAATGTACATTTTATTAGGGCTCATTCCCTATTGGGTCCATACGGAACTCAAGAATGATAAGTTATTAATAAAAAAAAACAAAGCCTCAACCGTCTTAAAAAACAACTCTAGTGGTCCAAAAATTCTGTTACGGTAAGTACCCAATTCTTTTCCAGGCATAGTTCATATACCTAGCGAGTACATAAATGTACACAGACATTCGACCTTGCTGAATTTACTGTGTGGTACAAGTTCAATGAGGGCTATCGTTTTTTGTCTCACTAGATGGCGCACTGTTGCGTGAGGTTTTTAAGTATGGCTTTCAAAGTCTGTTATTACGGGCGTGAAAACAAAGTTTAGATTAAAATCATATTTAATACACCTTAAAACCGTACCATAAAAATATCGAGCATGCCACAGTGTTGCATAGTCCCCGTTTTGTTCGAAAAAAAGGGAGGACAAAGGTTTCCGATAGACAAAACTGTCTCAAAACGCAGACATTCATTGCCCCGGAACGCATATTTGCCATAATTAATTTCAGATATTGCAAAATATTCACAAAATTATTCTAATTATAAATAAACCCGCGTAGCTCACCCAAAAACTATGAGATTTGACATTTCGGAGACCTCACGCTACACTAGCGCCTCTAGTGGCGAATTCATACGCGATAGCCCTCATTGAAGTCGTTAAAATGTTAAAAATATTATTCGTTTTTAAATTAATAGCAAAACAATATAAAACTATGATTCATTTTGTGATAGCTTATCTAAATTAGCGGGGCGGGGCCTGGAAAAGGGTTAACAGTGGCACCCATTACTGATAGTTTTCGAGCGGGTTACGATTTTGAATGGGCCGACTGTTGAACTAAGTTATCTAGGTACAGTCGCCAACAGATATTTCGTAGCGGCCAAGGTGGTCAACAATATCGGCACATGCACTCTATTATTAAGGTATTAGAGTTCATTTATCGATATTTTTTACCACCTTGGTCGCTCCGAAATATCTGATGGCGACTGTACTACACACTACGACACTAGGTACAGAGTTCTAAGCCACTAGATTTGTTTTTTTCTTTATTTTTAGTTTTTTTAGGCTTTCGGGCTTTTGATTTTTTAGGGTTCCGGAGCCAAAATGGCAAAAACGGAACCCTTATAGTTTCGCCATGTCTGTCTGTCTGTCCGCCCGTCCGCGGCTTTGAGGAACATCAGTGCTAGAAAGCTGTAATTTTGCACGGATATATATGTAGAGACATGTGCGCCGCGCCGCCGCCGCAGACGATTTTCCACGCCGCCGCCGCCGATGAAATTGGTCGGCGTATAATCGGCGTGGCAAAATTTTTACAAATTTTAAAGTAGTACCAACTTCTTTGCTAATTATTTGCCATATTTACTACTTGTACTCCCGATATGGTCCAGTGGCCAGCGCATTGCACGGCCGTTTCCATCTGGCACGCGCCTCGGCTACCCGCCGGTAGACACTGGCCAGCACCTCGGCGCCCAACTCTCACGGTGGAGTGCCCACCATTACGTAGGTCGCCTCGAATGAGGTGGTGCATGCAGTATGCCCTCGCTACCCTGCGGTTGCAGATGGGTCTTGTTCTGGGCGAAAGGGCATCCACAGATGGCCATCACCACTATACTATGCTGGCGTTTACAGGAGGTGCCTTCCGAGGCCCATGAAAACAAATGGTTCGGACTTATGAAGGGCGACCTCTAGTCTCAGCCCGTATCCGATTTACGATTTGGGCCACGCCGGTGGTGCCCAGCAAGGACGCATCAAGGAAGGTGGCACCGCGCGTGCTGTGACGAAGGTATTGTGGGCGTAATAAGTCACGTCAACCCCCCGCAAGTTGGCGCCACGCAGCACCCAGTCGTAACCAATGTTCCACCGGAGTTGTCCTAAGACATCCCTGGGGACGCCGCATGACATCTCCCACTCCACCCACTCTCCCTTGCGCGGGGAGCGGATCGCCCTCTCAGAGAGATATGACACCAGTACCCTGCACAAGTACTTCGGCACGTTGTGGTACCTAAAGCGCCTCTTTGATGGTTTCCCAGATCAGGGTGCTGAATGCGTTGGCTATGTTTAAAGACACTGCCAAAACCACCTCCCCCCGGGAAACTGCCCTCATCCTTGGCAATAAAGGTACGGGCGCTAGCACCTTTGGCTTGGCCAATGGCTACGCTGCACGCTGAGGGCTTTGCTGGCCGCCCTGAAGTTGGCGTATAGCTCTTCTTCTGCCGCTAGGTGTCGCCTCCTCCTCCTTCGGCTCCTCGGTGTACTGGCGTCGTTAACTCTACGTAGCCCAGTACACTTTCCGCCTCGGCCCTGGACCTAACCTTATCAAATTGACCTAAATGGCATAAGTTTTTTTACTCATAATTTTATCGACATTATGAATTTCAATATTGCGGATAAGCTCTTATTGATTAACACGTTCCGCCCCGGCAACGATCCACTAAGCTCTTACGCTATGCCTATACATATTCCACAGCAGTCACTTCTATGCCAGTGACACGTATTTGTAAGAACTAAAGTCACAGAAGTTGTGTTGTGTCACTGGGACCGAGTGTGTTAATAAACATTACATAGATGGTCAATGGTTAAAAAATATATGAACACAAAATATATTGGTGTATGATTAGTGATGTTATGAATCCAGATGATTATCAATGAGAGGTATTATGAGAAACATTTTTGGATGTCAGATAACAGAACTTAAAAAGTTATGCCAAAAAATACGCAATCTATGGCCACGCCGATTTCACGCCGATCACGCCGCCGCCGCCGATCAAAATACCGTCAGACGCCGCCGCCGACGATTTTTCGATCGGCGCACATGTCTATGCGTAACTAATGACTGACGGCATAAGTCCACGCTGACGACGCTTTATCTTAGGTACGAGGTTCCAAAACATCAATCCGCCGTCTCGGGCGGGATACCTAAACTTAAATGTCCAGTCCTACAACGCAGATAACACGGTCGCAATAATATTTTTTAATTTGCGTAACAACTAATTGATAACTTAAATTGTCTCAATTCAATACGCCAGTTATCGGCTAAGCGCGACGACGCGCACGTGAGAGCGATGGTCAAAATAAGCGCGGGGAAGGAACGCGAGGGAGAGGCACGAGGAGCCGTCAAGCTCGGGAAGCTCAGTGGCTTCTGAAGACGGCCATTTTGAGTGAGTAATGAAATGAAATCGTTTATTGCATGACCACACAGGTGTATAAATAAGATCTTCGTCTTTTGGAGTGATGGTGTACAAAATAACGTTATCATAAAAAATATATAGGTAAATAAATAATGTGAGTCAAATGGTCAAAATAAACGCTGAAAAGTAGGTACGTCTTACATTGTTCGAATGGATGGACGGACGGACTTGGCAAAGGTCCTTGTAGTAGGTACTGCGGAACTTTAAAAATAGAGTTTCTATGTTACTATTTAAGTAGCTGACCCGACAAACGTTGTTCAGCTAATTAAGGGGGGGGAGAGGGTATGGTTTTAAAGGCGAAAAAAGGATATTTTTGTGATTGTTTGCGGCGACATGAGTAATATAATTTTATTTAATTTAATTACATATTATTGTACAACTTTTTAACCATGTCAGAAAAAAATTAAATGAAAAATATTGATAAATAAGCCGGTGACGGTGAATGTCCAGAGGCGCCTTGAAAAAAAAGTGGTTTTGCGGTGAACATAACTCGTTACCGGATCATCCGAAACAAAAAAGTTTATAGGTGGGTATACATTTTAAAGGTGATCGAGGTAATAAGGAAAAGTTTTTTTTTTCATTTTTTCTATTAACCTGTCCTCTCCCAGAGGCTCAAATTTGTGCCCAAATTCCTTTGATCCTGTTGTCCTGGGAGATGACAGATTAATAATACATATATATATGCATTGCATACGTTGCGTACGTGGGAAAGGTGTGTCCCTAGCTCTATTCTCATACTACTATTAAGTATAAGCGTATAAGTATAAAAAAACATATACCTATCGGTCAAGCCGTTTCAGAGGAGTGCGACCACAAACATGGTGACACGAGATATTTATAGGTACTTTACAAGAAGATAAGACTGATTGAGTGACGACATGAGTGGGATATTGATAGTTGTTCGAATCCATGTTATTTTATATTTCATCTCGGTCTCGCGCGGGTACTCTTTAGCGGTCTAGCTAGCCCCTTATATGTCCCACATTTCATCTCGGATACTCTCTAGCGGTCTTAAATTAATCAAGCCTTTATATAGTTCAATGTTTTTCAACCGTTTTCATGACTCGACCCTTAAGTATGTGTAACATTTCGCTAAAGTAGTTAAAGTCAAAGAACATTTTGTATTAAAGTCAATCTGACTGATAATATTATCGATTTGGTCAATTTATAAATAACCAAAATATGCTTTTTAAGTTTTTTTTTTCTATATTTTATTACTCAGGCTTCGCAACTACATAATATAGGCTTAGCGGCCCGCACATTCTAAAACACTGATATTATTATAGTAGTTAATTAAACTTTTCCATTTCCTTAGGCTGACGAAACATCGATTATAATTTCATCAGATGTCATAGAGATGTTTACAGGGCAGTAAATCAATAGAGACACAATGCGAAATTGCCTATCTGCTCGGATATCGTATCGATGTATAAAGAGCACAAGATTCGAATGGGACAGATGTAGGTAGTGAATAATGTTTTGCCATCGTGTTTTGTAGGAAAAGTTCGTATTTATCTTGCTTTCTCAACTACCTTACTAAAGTTTACTGAAGCTAATTGAGAAAGCCCGATAAATACCGTAAACTGCTGCAACTTTGCCTGGATTTTCGGTTTTTTTTTAAATAACTGTTGAAGTATTCGTTATCTGTGACATTTAATATTTTTCATACAAAGTTAAAGATTAAGCCTATCTTTCAATAGTTGAAAGTGCTTTGTATCTATTTATCTCTAGTTTTTTTTCTATCAATTGATCTATGTATATTTTGTGATTGTATATCGACGAAATATGTACTGAAAATGTGTTGTTTTTAATTGTAACTAACTTAAAAAGTGCTATTTTAAGAGTAGTTTAGATAAAGACAAATTTAGGTAATTTTAGGGTCAATAATTGGTGAAATAG
Organism: Choristoneura fumiferana; assembly: GCF_025370935.1. Taxonomy (NCBI): domain Eukaryota; kingdom Metazoa; phylum Arthropoda; class Insecta; order Lepidoptera; family Tortricidae; genus Choristoneura; species Choristoneura fumiferana. The sequence goes on from NC_133494.1 coordinate 2,760,589, forward strand.
CATTTCACATCCGAGCAAATAAATCAGCAATTTATCTCTGAGATATTATTAGCTAAAGTCGTAGGCAAAGTTGTGTCTGACAAATGTAACATTGCCTGGTGAAATATAATCGTGAAGAAATTATATTTCTTACAAAAAAAATATTTCAAAATTTTCTTATGATATAACATAGAACGTCAATAGAAAAGCTAATATTTTTTTTCTTGGGTAGGCAATCTTGAAGCAGGTTCAACGAGATCTCCATACAAATCAGCGGTTAAAAATAGGGTTGAGGCAAAAACAAATAACAATTAAACCTGCGAAGCAATTCAATAGTGTGTGTAAAGTTCCCAATCCGCACTGGGCCCGCGTGGGAGCTACGGCTCAAGCCCTCTCATTCTGAGAGGAGGCCTGTGCTCAGCAGTGGGACGTAGGTATATAGGCTGGAATGATGATGATGATGATGACTAGGTGTACGAATATTTATGTCAACCCTAGCCCTAGGCGAAGTTGCAGCTCACAAGTTTATAAAACCCTTCACAACATTGCCTAGTACGCAATTAATTACAAAACGTTAGTATTTTAATTAAATAAAAATGTTTCCAACAAAAAGACCATATCTCCTTTGCTAGGAAATAATCCAAACTTCCAAAAGGCAGTTGTTTTAGCCACAATCTCAAATTATAAAGCATCTCGAAGAATCTCACCTGCGACCGTTGATTCTCTTCGCACAACTGACAGAAAACCATTGGGGTTAAATAAAAGAGGAAAAAATAAAAAATAGTTGACAGGATAAAGAAACTTATTACCCGTGTAGATAAAAGTTTAAAAACCTTTACGGATGTTGAGTTATCGTCACTAAATCAAATCAGGCAATGTTGGGGCCAGAAGGCAATGTTGAAGCAGTTTACGGTACGAACTTATTCGACAAAACACGATGGCAAAACATTATGCAATAGATCTTTACTTTCGTTAGTGCAATCAATACATTTCTCTCATTGGTAAACAAACATGCAGTGAATGAGGGCTATCGCGTATGAATTCGCCGCCAGAGCTACGCGGGTTTATTTATAATTAGAATAATTTTGTGAATATTTTGCATTACCTGAAATTAATTAACTAACTGAAATTAACCGATTTCCTAGAAAAGCATAAACTATTGTCCAACGGTCAGTTTGGCTTCAGGAAAGGCAAATCTACTGAAGACGCTGCCATCTATCTTACAAACAAGATATCTGAAACTGTTGATAGCGGTAACAAATGTGTTGGGGTCTTCTTGGATCTGGCCAAAGCATTCGACACGGTTTCCATGGACATTCTGCTCCGGAAACTTGAAGTGTCGGGAGTAAGGGGGTCGGCTTGGAAGTGGTTTCGGAGCTATTTGACCGAGCGAAAGCAAATAGTGAAAATAGGTGAATCCAGCAGCGACCGGTTACCCGTGAATTATGGGGTCCCGCAGGGAAGCATCCTCGGGCCTACACTTTTCCTAATTTATATGGATGACCTTCTTAGATTGAATCTCAACCAGGCGGAAATAATCTGTTATGCGGACAACACCGTTGTGCTCTTTCACGACAAATCATGGAAGGTGCACACAGTCTCGCGGAACGAGGACTATCTTTAATTATGACGTGGTTGCAAAAGAATTTGCTCACCTTAAATGTCGAAAAGTCTAATTTTCTTGCTTTCTCTAAAACTTCAGCTTCGTCTTATTTTGGGGAACCACATTTACACATTCACACTGCTGGCTGCCCATCCTTGGTAGTACCTCCATCACGTGCTCTTGTAGTTCTATAGGTAGGGTAAAAAGTGTTAAATACCTTGGGCTGGTAATAGATCAGAATCTGTCGTTTGGACAGCATATATATTCTCTCTCAACCAAAGTGAGGAAGCATATATATATAATGAAGCGACTCCGTGACTCTACCTCCAAGGAAGTGCTTTACCTTGTCTACAGTGCATTATGCCAGTCAATCTTACAATATTGTGTGGGTGTATGGGGCAGCGCTGCCAAAGTTTATTTACTTCTGGTGGAAAGGGCACAGCGTGCGGTGATTAAGGTGATGCTAAGGAAACCTTATAGGTTTTCTACAGACGCACTTTTCCGTGAGACTAGATTTCTGAGAGTCAGGCAACTATACATCCTAAAAGCGACAGTACGAGCACACAGTTATGTTGTTAAACTGCCAATTCATGCGCAACTTCTAAAAAAACGGACGTTTAGAGTCCCCGTCCCGCCGAGAAGGTCTGCGTTTGCAAAGCGTTCCCCAGCATATATGCATCTTCGTGTCTATAATAATGTTTGTAAAGTGTGTGACATCAAACAACACCCCATAGGAACGGTAAAGGCTATCCTAAAAAAGTGGTTAGTGTCCCTGACATATAATGACACAGAAGCTCTCCTCCATCCCTGCATGTAGCGATGAAACACACACACACACACACACACGCACGTACACACACACACACACACACACACACACACACACACACACACACACACACACATGCACACATGCACACTCAGTCATACACACAAACCTTTTTCTTTAAAAATTGCATTTATATTAGATATTAATTAAAATTTTAGTAAAATGAAGCGTGATTGTGTAATTAGCTTTTTTGTCTATCAGTTTGTTAACCTGTACTGTGACGTGTCTCCATTGTAAAATCATTGTGTATACAACGCACTGCTAGGCCCCGAGATACAGGCTCAGCCTAGTTCGGGGTCTGACGGACATTCCAATGTAAATAGATAAGCCATGTGTTTACAAATAAATTTATTATTATTCTCTTTATTTATTTTTATTCTTAGGGTTAGGTTTTTATAATAGTTATAAGAAGTAAAATACAGAAAAGTACATACAAAATAAAAATATTATAAAAACCTAACCTAGTTTGCCGCCGGTAACGGGGTAGGGCCCAAGCTACCGGTGGTCAGGGCCGCAGAGTGAGGAACCTCCGGACGATGCGTGCCGTGTCCAGAAGTACCGCCTTCTGTATCTGGCCCTTGATCCAGCCATCTAGCGAGAGTCTCTTGAGATGTTGTCGAGACTCTTCGCTATTAGACCGTTTGCCGAAACGACTATCGGGACAATGATCGTCGAGTCAACATCCCACATAGCAGTCACCTCGTGAGCCAAGTCAAGGTACTTGCTGAGTTTGTCCTTCTCGGCCTTCACGAGGTTCTCGTCATGTGGATGGTGATATCAACGAGCACTGCCTGGCGGTTTGATCGATCTGTCAGCACGATATCAGGCTTATTGGCTACAATAGTCCTGTCCGTGATGACAGATCGATCCCAATAGAGCGTGGCACGACCATTTTCAAGAACTGGCGCAGGGACATACCTATAATACGGCACCTCAGAGTCTACAAGGCCGTATCGAAGAGCAAGTTGCTGGTGGATAATCCTGGCTACTAAGTTATGTCTGTGCAAATACTCACCGTTAGCAAGATGAGAACAACCGAGATAATATGCCTGAGTGATTCCCCAGGACGGCGGCATGCCCGACAAATGTCGACCGTACCGTCCTTCAGGATATACCTCCGGTAGTTGTTCGTCATGATAACTTCGTCAGCAATTGCACACACAAAACCCTCGGTTTCCCCAAAGAGTCCCCGAAACGTAGCCAGGTCACCGACGCGAGAAGGTCTACATCAGGCCCTGTTAGGGTCTTGTAGAAACCGCCCGTGTAGCTCCTTGCTCTTCCATACGTTCTTGCGATCTTCCGTGCTCATTACCATAGGACTGCGCCAATTTTCGTTTGCCAAGGATTATTATTATTATTATTAATTATGGTAATTATGCGTTACGGGGCAATGAAGTCTGTGTTTTGAGACAGTTTTGTCTTTCGGAAACTTTTAATTGTCCTCCCTTTTTTCCGAACAAAACGGGACTACGCAACACTGTGGTTGCTCAATATTTTTATGGTACAGTTTTAAGGTGTATTAAATATGATTTTAATCTAATTTTTGTTTTCACGCCCGTAATAACAGACTTTGAAAGCCACACTTAAAACCTCACGCAACAGTGGCGCCATCTAGAAAGACAAAAAACGATAGCCTTCATTGCAGTGTAGCAGGTGCCAGGTAGGCAGAAGCGTATTTAATGCCGCCCCATTATGTGACGATAAAGTATTTCATTTGAGAAGAACACCTGCAATAGGTAGCTTCGCCGCCCCTCGCAACCTGCCGCCCGGGCCTACTTGGCCCCCTTGGCCATTGGGTTAATACGCCCCTGTAGGTAGGCAGTGACTACGTATTATAATTTCACCGAAATTCTTTTTTGCTGAATTAATGATTTCATAACGAACGTCCAAAACCATCAAATCTTTTCCTACTTTTTTTGCTAGCCCGAATTTGTTTTAAAAGTTTCCTCAAAAGGGTAAAATGCAATATGATGTCGTTATGATCTTTGGCCTATCACTGCACTGATATTCGATTGCGAGTAACTATTTATAAAGTTTATCTTTGTTAGTGAAACTGGGCTCCCAGTGATTGCGAATTCTATTTATAGGCTTTGTGACTAGGACATCTAGATCTAGGGATGTGTTCATCCGATTTTCCCGCGGTGCTAAAATTGCAGTCTGATGTTTAATAGTAAAAAAACTACTCTCATTGGTTAACACATGTTTTTGTGGGATTATCTACGCGTATGAGGGGTATGCGCGTATGGAAGACGATGTTATTTTTCTTGCACAAGCGCACAGCTGTTATTTTCTTCAAACCTAATTTTAATCTTCGGTATGCTTTTAGAATTACTTATGATATCGATTTATAATGATTTTACCACAGAATTAAAATTATCTAATCATTTATTCGCGTACTCCCGCTTAATACCGTCCTTTTTTTAATGTTCTGTTTAATTACACCTAATGGTGTAAAATTATTATTTATTTAAAAATATATATATATATATATTTTGCCATCCGATTTTGTATTCGAACCTACCCACAGTGATAAGTTTACACAAAGATAGGCAGCAAGTGTAAAGGGTTGGGCTGTAAATCAGCGCTGTGCCCAATCCATTTATCACACTTAGTTAGCACTTAGTTATGTTTTAAGTAGTTATAAGTTTAATGTGAAAAATATCTTCCGTTTATTTATAATGTTTATGTTGCTCTTAGTGTGTTAATAAAGGCTTATTCTATTCTATTTTACTCTAAATCTGAAACGTTCCTTCCACAAGTACCTACGTGTTCTCGGGTCAGGAATCAAATGATTCGATAGTAGATAGGGTAGGTACCTACATGTGATGTGACGTCGTATTCTGACGCATTGATTGATCTTCTGGTGAACTCCTCGGATCAAGGCAGCGGCGGAGATGTCGCGGCGGGAACCTTGGCTGCCAGATTATCGGTCATACATTACATATATAACGGGTGTGGCCTGTAATAAGAGCAAAAAATTAAAACTAAATCGTACTCCTCAAACTGAACAACATTAGTTCAGCGACTTTTAAAAATAATTAGTTTTTTTTTTAATTTTTATTTAACCCAAACCCCCCCTATATACGCCTATGATTATTCCTACGATCGAATAACCTAGCCCTAGAAATACTTACCTCGTCTAAGGCACAGAATATGTAGTATCTAAGGTCACAATTCTGCGTCAAAACCACAAATATACAGTAGATAACCGTTTGAACCATGTAACTACCTACGGCCTTCTGAATATATCACTGACCGAAACTAAAGCATTGACCGGCTACTATGTATGTCTTCAAAAATGGCATTGCACTAATGGATACCTACCTAATAATGACGTAGTTGATGAACATATACATATTAGCCACACATAATATGACTTATATAAACAATTGGAGATATAAAGGCGCGACTTTCGGTCTTCATTTAGTGAACGTCGCTGCGAGTGAACGCTGCAAAAGATTTGCGATATTTTGCGGAAAATAAAAAAATCGCTAGAAACATATTTAAGTTGCGTAAGTAACCGCTGAACATAGAGATTAATTAATAACACTAGTTATAATAAAAGTGAGGAAGCATACTATATTATAGTAGTTGCAATAAATATGTGGATACTAAAGCAGTGGAAAAAAGTTATTAATTAAATCTGTACTTAAATTTATTTACTTCTCAACTCACGATTACACGCGAAACTGGTCGGACTATACTAGTACTTACTAAATTAAATCTGTGAGACTTTGACAGTGAAATTTCAAAGTTTTAATTTAAATTTAACTATCGATTAAATTGTTAATGTGGAAAAAATAATAGTAATTATTATTATGAAAGTATAATAATAATTACTATTAATAATTATTAATAATAATTATTATTAGTGTGTAAGTTGATTAGTATTTATTAGTATGAAAGTAGCACAATTTCTGTTTTTCAGGATTTTTGGCAGCCGCAGTTCAGATCTTTCAGAAAGCGATTATTTCTTTGACGAGAGACGACAAACTAGCCCGTAAGTAGGTATTTTTATTTTATTTATACTATTTTATTTTATTTGTTATATTACGCATGAAATTTGTGAAAAAACCGTTTTTTCAATAAATAATAATAATAATAATAATAATAATAATTAAATTCATTTATTCAAGTAACATTACGACTCATTTTGTTAAACAATTTATCTTAACCTATGTTAGTAAAAATTACAATAAATAAAATAAAATAAATATTATACCTCAACCTCAAAATTAGTTTTTCAAAAAAAAATCTGTGAAGTATTTACTTACAAAATTAAATTTTGCTAGCTTTTAAATATGAATGTACGGAACCCACAGTGAGGAAAGTAGAAGAGTCTTAACTTAAAAAGAAATATCGATACTGCTTGAAATATTATAACGCAGGTTATATTTATTTTCGACGCATTTACATAGGTTATCAAAAAACTGTTATCTCTAACTTGACTTGACCATCTAACTAACACAGTTTTTTTATGTCTGCAATTTTATAATGATGTAAACAAGTATAGAGTCATAATATTCGCTAAATTGTACTTAGACGCACCTATTTGCTACCGTTCGTGATTACCTTTAATGAGCTGATATTTCGACGCAGTTCCATCTTATGACGGAATCGGTGTGATCACATGTGTGTGATTCGCTGCAGCAGGGCTACTACGAAACTCGAAACTCGTAGTTGGTATCGTATCGTCCCTCTCTCTCGCTCTCGTATTAAATAGTATAAGTGTCAAAGGGACCGCACGACACGAACTTCGAGTTTCGAGTTTCGTAGTAGCCCTGCAGGCTCTATAGGTACCACGAAAAGCAGAATTATTCGAACTTCGTATCTTGCCGTCCCACTGACGCTAATTTTATTTAATACGAGAGTGAGAGGGACGGTACGAAACGAACTTCGATTTTCGAATTTCGTAGTAGCCCTATTTTATTCAGAAGTGCTTATTTTTTTACTGTTTTTGAAAAATTTTCTTAGCCTCCATACCTTAGAGCAACGCGGGCTTCCTAGCCCCTACGGAAATAGGTGCAGTTACTTACCGCGCCTCACACTCTCGTATTAATATATTGGGTAGTTTTAAATCGTTGTCACTCTTGTAAAAGATTCGGTTAACCTTAGTGGGTAGAATACGAAAAAAATAAAAAGGTTCTTCTTGTAATTATGTAGAATCAAAGTAATTTTGTTATTTTGTGTAAATCTATATAGAACTAAATAAATACTATTGGCATGTGAACTATATGTATGTGTGAATTGAGCGAAACGTGTGCTTGTTTATCCTTCACAACGGCTGCATAGATTTGGATGAAATTCGTTGAAATTTAGTATCCTCTGCATACGACAGAACCCATCAACAGTTAATAATGTCAACATAACATTTAGTACCTACGGAAATGTAGTTTCGATAACAAAGAAAATACAATAAAAAAGTAGGTAGTTACAGTCTGCAAAACACACTTGAATATTTTTTTTTTATGAAAACCTATGTTTAAAATGCTGAATAACATGATGACCTTTTGCCAGGTGTTTTGGAGGCACATGCGCGTGCGCAAGTGACCGAGGCGCCATGGAACGGATGGAGGCGGCACCCCTCTTAGGGGCGATACCAACCCCCTACAAGAGTATTACTCCCTCACATACTACAGTAAGTTTTGGTTAGATAATTTCGTTTTCGGCGCCTATTTTTAATGGTGGCACTTCACTCGGTATTGCATATTCGCGTTGCGCTGATGACGTCTCCGTCATTCACGTTAGCTGTGTCGTTGCAACGATACAAATATTTCTGCGAATGCCAAGTGAACTGCTAGCATTAAATTATATCTGTGAAAATATCATTATATTACATTATTTTAATTTTAAATATGAACAGAGTGTAGAAAGTTACAAACAACCCTAATCAATAATATTATTATTATACCTATATAATCAAATTTTTTAACGCCATCTGGAGGAAAAATAGGTAGGTTATTCTCAATATAGAAAATAGGAAAATTCACAGCAAGGAAACTTTCCTTTAAATTTTTTAAACAGCGAAACTGGATTAAATACATTTGGAGATAAATTAAAAGATTAGTTTAAATAAAATAAAAAGAAAGTTTAGGTAATTTAATTGTCTTAATTACTTTTATTTTATATTACGATTACTTAACTAAAATCCTTTCTTGCAGGATCCAACAAACTGCTACAAAAACAAATTTGACAATTTCAAAACAGATTCTAGGAAACAAAGTTCGTTAGTTACAATGTGAGTACCATAATATTTTATATGGACCTACTTAATAAATATTTTATTTTAGTTTAAATAAAGCGTAAAGTTATAGATCTCAGATCAATAATGTGCCCGTTGACTTAGCTGCTATTGGGTTTGTATGCGGATCTGTATTCAGGTGGATGACGCGGATGAAAATGGAAATTTCACGTGTGAACTCATTAAAAAAATTACAGTAATGGAATCTGCTCCTTTTTTTGAAGTCTGTTAAAAACGATGAATTGTGCCAATCTAACAGACAGACGGTACAGACGGTCGGCAGAAGACGTATCCAAAAATGTACTTTAGGTTCTCCATCGTACTCGCATCGTCCACTTCAATAAGTATAGGTTCGTAGAGCACCAACCAACTCACTTTAATAAACGAGGGTGTCTTGCCTTGACAGGCGAAATCATTAAGATTGGTTTTTTGGAATCTTTTTGTATTTTTTATTTCAATTCCAAATTTTTAATTTTTTTTTTGCTTAGTACCGATATCTCTTGTCCGGGTGAGCGGTTAGTTCCAATGGAGTGCCGAAAAAGTTTCTCGATGAGGGCTACGGCATAGATGTCGCTAGCGTCACTGCTTAAGTGACTAAGTAAGAAACAAACAAGCTGAGATATGAGGTGCATAGGGGAAATTCGTGTCGGTACCGTTGACCATCAGTGGTGTAGCGGTATAGCACGCGGTACGGATTACCGAGGACCTGGGTTCAATTCCCAGTGATGGTCTTATTTTTCTGTTTTTTCTGTGCATCTATATTTCAGTTTGTATTTTCAATTTAGGCGAAATCATCGCTAGATGGCGTTACTATCGTGAGGTCCGTATTTGACGTATTGCTTTTGGCTAATTTATTTTAGATGTTCAACTCATCACAAATGTAGTAACACAAATGTAATGTCAAATTTGTTCAACAGACCTCAAGATAAGCACTACTAATCAGCCCCTATCCTACTACGTGCGAAATTCGAACTTCGTATCTTACCGTCCCTCTGACGGTAGTACGAGAGTGAGAGGGACGACGATACGAACTTCAATTTTCGAATTTCGTTTTAGCCGCCCTGCAGGGCTACTACGAAACTCGAAACTCGAAGTTCGTGTCGTGCGGTCCCTCTCGCTCTCGTATTAAATAGTATAAGTGTCAGAGGGACGGACCGCACGACACGAACTTCGTATTTCGTAGTAGCCCTGCTGGCCTTATCTACGAAGTGCAAAATGCGAATTTCGTATCTTCCCGTCCCGCTGACGCTAATATTATTTAATACGAGTTAGTGGGACGGAAGGATACGAATTTCAATTTTCGAATTTTGTAGTAGCCCCCCTCAACCCTCGCTTGTAGTTTCTCAGTGTGGAACACGATAATGGGTTCGTCGCTGCTGACGATGGCGTGGGGGGTGGAGCGCGCGGGGCTGCCGGCGGCGCTGGTGCTGGTGGCTCTCATGGCGGCGCTGTGTCTCTACACCGCGTATGTGCTGCTGCGGGTCAACAGGCACCACGGTGAGGACGCAGCCTTAGGGCGTTTTCAGATTATCCGATCCGATATCGGTATCGGACGCCGATCGATATCGGGGCAATTAAAACGTGTGAATTATGATCCGATATCGGTTCGGAAAATCTGAAAGACTGGTAATATTTCATTTTACTTGTCCCGATATCGGTATGTCTACTGCGCTGGCTACTAGTAAAATAAAACAAAACACCGGCAATGTCCGCTTCTTCCTTTCAAGTTGCGTGTTATTTTCACAGGTACAGTGACATGCGAGGTCCCAGCGCTGTGCCAGGCGCTGCTGGGCGCGTGGGCGGCGCGGGTGGCGCACGTGTTCAGTCTGCTGGTGCTTCTGGGAGCCAACGTCGTCTACTGGATTCTCATCACCAACTTTTTCTATTTCACTGTTAACTATTTAGCTGGTGAGTTACTGTGCATAGATGCATTTGCATATATTGCCCTCGCAACGAAGAACGCAGTAATGGTTATTCAACATCATAAATATTATCATATCATATATCATGCAGCCGTACGTAAGGACGTCAACTGTTGGACATATATAGGCCTGCCCCATAGACCTCCAGTTGCTTAAGTTGGAAGTGGCCCGCATCCACCGTGAACCTACAACTTTAACCAGGTCGGTAAACTCGTCCGTTCATCTCGTTGGTGGACGTCTTACGCTGCGCTTGCCGATCCGCGGTCTCCATTCGAGAAATTTTCGGCCCTAATGGCCTGCGTTTTAACTTCGTTTGAAAAAATTGGTATCTACATCTGTGGTATCTACACAAAAAATACATGTAGGTAGGTAATCTAAATCCCATTATTCTTAAAGGAAAAAAGCAGTTTTTTCATGAAAACTGTCGATCCTAAAACAAAATGCATGAAATAAACACAATCAGGAGTAAGTACAAGCGAGAAGTCTTCCCGTATTAATTTTCATTTTCATCTTCCAGACCTAGCCAGCCCGAACGCGACAGCGTACCCGACGGCGCTCCTCTGCCCGAAACAAGCCGGCGTCAACGGCTCCCTGATCATCCCGGAGCCCCACGACGCCAGCCCCTACTGGGGGCTCCACACCACGGCGCCGTTCTACGTGGCGCTGCTGGTGTTCCCGCTGCTCAACTTCAAGAATGTTTCGTTCTTCACCAAGTTCAACTCTCTTGGTAAGAAGCTAGATTTAATCTGTTATCTCCCATTATAACAGGATCAAAGGAATTTGGGCACAAATTTGTGCCTCTGGGAGAGGTTTGTTGTTATTTTTTTTTAAATATGGCTCTGTCCATTGGAGGACAATTTTGCCAGTGTCTAGGTAATGGCGGATGAACGATGACAGCGCGAAGGCTAAAAAAAAAATCGCGTCTTAGTTGAATGTGCTAGAAAGGATGGCGACAGGTACGAGTAGGTTATCATCTCTCAAAGGGCCGGCACCTCTCGTGTTGACAGGTGTCCATGGGCGGCGTTGGTTGCTTCCCATCAGGTGACCCGCATACTCGTTTTCCCCCTCATATATAAAAAAAGGTGTCGACAAACAGTGGAAATAATATATCTAGATACGAGTATGAGTAGTTATTAATTGAAGCTGCGACTTCCTTCACACTCTAGTGAGTCTTAGACTTTCACAAAATTTCAGCCAAATCGAGCGAACGGCTTTTACCGAACACTTTGTGCGGGTTTTCTCATTTTTCTAGAAAGAGATGGCATGCCAACTTGAACCGCTCATATCTTGTTTATTTTTCAAAGGATACCTACATTGATGGATTTTTAAGTTATTCGTTTTATTTCGGTTTTCTATTAATTATTTAAGAGAAAATTTGTCATCATCATCAGCCGGAAGACGTCCTTTGCTGAACAAAGACCTCCCCTTAGAACGCCATATTCAACGACAACTCGCCATTTGCATCCACCGGTTTCCGCAACTCTCACGATGTCGTCAGTCCATGTGGGAGGCCTGCCAACGCTTCGTCCTCCGATTCGTGGTCGCCACTCGAGGATTTTTCCCCCCATCGGTTATCTGTTCTTCGAGCGATGTGGCCCGGCCATTGCCACTTCAACTTGCATTTTTTTTATTCTACTGGATGGCAAACTAGCAAGTGGGTCTCCTGATGGTAAAAGATCACCACCGCCCATAAACATCTGTAACACCAGGGGTATTGCAGATGCGTTGCCAACCTAGAGGCCTAAGATGGAATACCTCAAGTGCCATTAATTTCACCCGCTGTCTTACTCTCCACGCCGAAACACAGCCGTGGTGGCCTAGTGGTTTGACCTATCGCCTCTCAAGCAGAGGGTCGTGGGTTCGAACCCCGGCTCGCACCTTCGAGTTTTTCGAAATTCATGTGCGGAATTACATTTGAAATTTACCACGAGCTTTGCGGTGAAGGAAAGCATCGTGAGGAAACCTGCACAAACCTGCGAAGCGATCAATGGTGCGTGCGAAGTTCCCAATCCGCACTGGGCCCGCGTGGTAACTATGGCCCAAGCCCTCTTGTTCTGAGAGGAGGCCTGTGCCCAGCAGTGGGACGTATATAGACTGGGATGATGATGATGATGGTGTTCCATGCATAATCCTTTTATTTAAAGTTTGATTTTAGATAGTTAATAATTTTTCCCTCCTCAGGGACACTCTCCGTGTTCTACCTCCTAATCTTTGTGGTGGTGAAGGGCTGGGGCTGGGGCGTGAACATCGCGCTAGCGGAGCCCCCGGCCAGCCGCGACGCCGCCGTCCTCAGCGGCATGCTCGCTCTGTCCTTCTACATACACAACATTATCATCACAATCATGAGCAGCAATGCCAGGCAGGATAACAATGTGAGCTTTAAGATTGGATTTTTGGAATCTTTTTTGTATTTTTTATTGCAATTCCAAATTTTTTGTTACTTTTACAGTCATCCCGTAAAACCCATATCGAAAATATAAACTGAAATATAGATGCATAGAAAAACCAGAAAAATAAGACCAGCGCTGGGAATCGAACGCAGGTCCTCGGCATTCCGTGCCACGTGCTATACCACTACACCACCACTGGACAGTGGTACAGACACGAATTTCTCCGATGCACCACATATCTCAGCTTGTTTGTTTTCTTATTTAGTCACTTAAGCAGCGACACTAGCGACATCTATGCTGTAGAAACTCATCGAGAAACTTTCAGCACCCCATTGGAACTAACCGCTCACCCGGACAAGAGATGTCGTTATTAAGCAATCAAATTAAGATTGGTTTTTTGGAATCTTTTTTGTATTTTTTATTTCAATTTCAAATTGTTTGTTTTTACGGTCATCCCGTAAAACCCATATCGAAAATGCAAACTGAAATATAGATTCATAGAAAAACCAGAAAAATAAGACCAAAAACAAAATGTGAGCTTTATAAGGGCAATCGCACATGCGAGTTACCAGCGTGTTTTCTATGCAAATATCAGTCGCGGCGAATTCGTTGCGTGATCGCCTTCATACAACCTAACCATAAAAATTTCATTTTTAATACAAGCTTTTTTTGCTGACTGTAGGTACTTTTTGTTGACTTTCATTACTTGCAAACTACATTTGCATACCAAATTTCAAGTGGATGCTATTAACCGTTGAAGAGTTCCGTCCTGCGGAGACGATCCTGGCTGGACTACCAGGATGTCGCTAGTAGTTTATTGCATTGTCACGCAATTTACATAAGTTTCCTAATTTCAAGTCAATCTGACTAGTGGAAGTTGGTCAAATTTAACTCGCAAGATTTCATTACAGACAGACAGACAACGGGACAGCTGAAACTAAATAAAAGATTGTAAAAATACGCTCGCTACTCGCAAGTGTGATAAGGCCCTTAGCTATTATATCTTAATTAAAATAGGTTCAGTCCTTTCTGAGTTATTGAAGTAATTTCCTACTAACTTGCAGGTGGTAGGACCGATTATGCTACCACCATCTTCCTCGCTAATCCTGCCGTGAAGCAGCAATGCTTGCACATGTTTCGGCTTGGAGAGTAAGACAACCGGTGAAATTACTGGCACTTGAGGTATCCCATCTTAGGCCTCTAGGTTGGCAACGCATCTGCAATCCCCTGGTGTTGCAGGTGTCTATAGGCGGTGGTGATCTCTTAACATCAGGAGACTCACTTGCTCGTTTGCCACCCAGTCGAATAAAAAAAAACTAACTGTTAGAATGTGTTGATGTCTTGATAATAAACTCGCTTTTATCGTTGGCCCATAACCTGTTAGGATATGTGAGAATTTCGACATAATAACAAAAAAAGTGTGTACAAGTGGATTTAGCGCGCCGTCTCTTTCGCAAGCGTTACCTACTTTGAAGAAGGACGGTAAGCTAAAACCGCATAATGCGTACGTAGCCATAGACCGCGAGGCCGTAGGCTGTAGAACACACAGCACAGATATGAAGAACACATTCGTCTACGCCTGAGGCCGCGGCCACATGAAATCGCTCGACGCTCGTTTCCAGTGTCAACGTGACATATAGCGATAAAGCTGAAAAGAAAATGTTGAGCTTCATCGCTGAAAAAAAACCTCTTCAATTTCGGCAAAAACACTTTTTTTTTTCATTCACTCCAATTTCTTTTATTTCTACCACTGCCACGACTGCTACCAAATGAGATTAAGAAATCAGCTTCCAAGACCAAGATTATTCCTGCAAGAAGCCATCTTGTCGCTGCTGCTCGACGCGGCGACTTGATGCTACTTTTTTGAGTCGCGGGGAATTCGAAATCACCTTCAAAATGGGGTCACGTGAACAGATTTATCGCTGCAATCGAGCGACGAGCGACTGCATGTGCCCGCACCTTGACGCCGCCTCTACTATTCATTTTCCGTTCGACAGTGCTCAAGTTAATATCCTAACCAGATTAATTATAACTTTCAGGGCAGAGACTTGACGATAGCTTTCGTGCTGGTTACGGTCACATACCTGCTCGTTGGCGCGGTATTCTACATTTGCTTCCCTCTCGCGAAGTCCTGTATCGAGGACGTAAGTTGATAAAGTGAACGTACGAGTGCTCGTCACTGTCCCAATAGTTAGCATCAAAGTCAAAGTCAAAATATCTTTATTTAATTCATCTTTAATCTTATGTCAATGGCAATAGAGATGACAGCTGGGTGTCGTCTATTGGGCATTAGCGTGTCGAGCACTCGGACGTTTAGGTTTATTTAAGTATTGAAAATAAGTGTGTCGTTAAATAACGATGTCTTTAACCATTACGAAATACCAACCTCTACCCGTTTCGCGCACGTGAACTTAGATGCAGCAGTGCAGTTCAATTAAAACTTCAAGATTTTACTAAGCTCCCTTGAATATTTCAAAAATTGTTACATAAAGAACTCCTTTGCAATAACTTGCACTTAGCGGTTACCTAATTCGCACATTGAGAACGAGACTGTCACTAGACAAAATGTGTCAACTTGCAAAATTAACCTATGCGTTAAAATTCTTTCAATGTAGGTAATTTTGAGAGACGACAAGTTTTGTTTAGTGACAGTCTCGTTCTCAATGTGCGAATATGTTGGCGTTCTACCCGTGATAGTAGAAGAAACCTTTATGGAGAGCGCGTGGTTTTAACGACCTCTTTCTCAAGCGATTCTTTGAAACGGGACGGCGTGCTAAAACCGCGCGGTTAACCAGATAGTGCACCTAGACACCTAGACCTAGGGTCAAGTTAAATGAGTATCGTTAACATATGTCAACGCCGGTTTTTTTATTCCAGGCCCTATACTACAAAGTGCAAAATTCGAACTTCGTATCATGCCGTCGCGCTGACGCTAATATTATTTAATACGAGAGTGAGAGGGACGACGGCACGATACGAACTTCAATTTTCGAATTTCGTAGTAGCCCCCCAGGATTTAATTTGTGAATTTTTCGATCCGTTTTTCATTTAATTACCTAAGTGATTTGAAATTTGGTGAAGCTTTGTCTGCTTTATTAATATCTCATTTCGATTTTTGCAGAACATTTTGAACAACTTTGAGATGCACGACGTCATGACCGCGGTTGCGCGGGCGCTGCTGCTGTTTCAAGTAAGTTTTTAAAATCAGCCAAGTGTGAGTCTGCCAAGTGCGATTACGAAATCTGATGGACTGTTTTGAGATATTGTTAGTTAAATCTATAAATTTAAGCGTGTGTAAGAATTGAATTGATATAACGAAAAATTTTTTTGGGAACTAGGATTATTTTATTTTAATGTGACGTTAGTGTGAATGGGCCTAACTTTATGAATCCGTGTCCTAGGGATTCTAGTGAACTTCTGAGTTCACCAGGATCCCCTGGGGGATCAGGCTAGGGGATTTTGATAGACTGAACGGCAGAAATAATATGTTCTACCATCAGCCAAATATGTGGTCTACCACCCTAAATTTGATAATCGTTTGCATGTCATAAAACAATAATGCCAATAGACGTGTCTGTCAACTTGAAAGTTCGACTTTAGCGACATATTCATTTGATAGGCACTTGTTTAAAAATTGATAGACCACATATTTGGCTGATGGTACATGTCTCGCTGGTAGCAACTATACCAACATATTTGTGCTGGTAGGTAGACTCTTTTTTATATTATAGAGGGAAAACGAGCAGGCTGGTCACCTGATGGGAAGCAATCACCGCCGCCCATGGACATCCATAACATAAGCTGAATTACAGATGCGTTGCCGGCCCTTTGAGAAATTAGTATCCTCATTTTTAACTCGAAGTAATTTGACTGTGTGTGACAGACACTCGAGTGGTCCTATAAGGGTTCCGTTTTGGCACTCGGATGTACGGTACCCTAAAAATATGTAACACTAGCTTTTACCCACGACTCCGTCTGAGGTAAATTCGTTTATCGCTATCCCGCGGGAACTATTGAAGTTTCCGGGATAAAACTATCGTATACTATAGTATACGAGTATAGTATACCTCAGGGTCTCAAGCTATCTTTTTATTGCAAATTACATTTTAATCGGTTCAGCGGTTTAATCATGAAGAGCCAACAGACAGACTTACGAATTCGCATTTGTATTATGTATTATATATTTCCAGGTAATTACGGTGTACCCGCTTGTGGCATACATGTTGCGTGCCGAGGCGTTGCTCCTGCTGCCTCTTAGCGACGCGAACAAGTCGCGGACACGTGTGACGGTGGCCATCAATGTGTCCATCGTGGCCGTGTGTGTGGCTGTGGCGTGTTTGTGTCCGAACATTGGCACCATTATCAGGTACATATAAACCAGCTGCTATTTAGACGAAATGATACTAACCCCGCCGGAGCACTCTTCATTATCTATAGATGCTTCGCGCATGCTTGGTCAACCAATTGGCATCAGTCTTTTAAGTTTAGGTTTAAGTTAAAGGGTCATACTGAAAACCAGCGCCGCGGCTTGCCGTGGCAACACGCTGAGCGAGGCCCTTTTGCTTCTTTCGGTACAGTGTTTCTTTTCTTTCTTTTTATTTATAGTATGTTAGAGTATGTAGGGCACCAGTCATGGACAGGAACCAATAATGGAATATTTTTTCCGCTAACCCAATATTAAGAAACGGACGCTACTTTTTCTAAAACTAATAACACTTATGTGCAGATAACTGATGATCATAACTGGTAAAGTTCATGAATGGTGAGCTATAAGGCATTGAATCCTTGCTGTTCATTACTGGATACTCCTGTGCTTAACGTGTCCATGATTGGTGCCGTCACCCTAAGGATGTCTTATTTTTAATTGCAATTTTTTTTGCTGTGCCGAATTTTGTCAAATAAATTTATTCTTTCGTTCTAACGAGGGCTACTCATTTTTTGTCTCACTAGATGGCGTAGGTACTGTTGCGTGAGGTTTTTAAGTATGGCTTTCAAAGTCTGTTATTACGGGCGTCAAAACAAAGTTTAGATTATAATCATATTTAATACACCTTAAAACCGTACCATAAAAATATCGAGCATGCAACGTGTTGCATAGTCCCCGTTTTGTTCGAAAAAAAAGGAGGACAAAGGTTTCCGAAAGACAAAACTGTCTCAAAACACAGACATTCATTGCCACGGAACGCATATTTGCCATAACTAATTTCAGATATTGAAAAAAAATTACACAATTATTCTAATTTTAAATAAACCCTCGTAAGCTCACCCAAAAAGTATGAGATTTGACATTTCGGAGACCTCACGCTACACTAGCGCCTCTAGTGGCGAATTCATACGCGATAGCCCTCATTGGTTTTGTATATTTCCCAGATACACAGGGGCAGTGAGCGGCCTGGTCCACGTGTTCGCCCTCCCCTCCATACTCCAGGTGCGCTCCCTCCAGCTGCGAGGGAAGCTTACCTTCTGGAAAACCGCGCTGTACTTCTCGATTGTTCTCTTCGGCGTGATCAACCTGCTCATGCAGTTCTTTATTAAAGAATAGATAATAGTAATAAGATATAGTAAATGTTTTTCCATCGTATTTTGTTAGAAAAGTTCGTATTTATCTTGTTTTCTCAACGAGAGGCGCGGGCACATGCAAACCGCTCGACGCTCGTTTCCAACGTCAAATCTGGCCATCCATCCATACTAATATTATAAATGCGGAAGTGTTTGTATGTTTGTGTGTTTGTCCGGCTTTCACGCCGTAACGGAGCGACGGATCGACGTGATTATTGGCATAGAGATAGTTTATGGGCCCGAGAGTGACATAGGGTACTTTTTAACCCGGAAAAATGCACGGTTCCCGAGGGAACAGCGCGCGATAACCGAATACGACGCGGGCGGAGCCGCGGGCAAAAGCTAGTATAGCGATAAAGCTGAGAATGTTGAGCTTTATCGCTGGAAAAAAAAACATTTCTTTTATTTGTACCACTGCCACGACTTCTACTAAATGAGATTAAGAAATCAGCTTCCAAGACCAAGATTATTTCTGCAAGCAGCCATCTTGTCGCTGCTGCTCGACGCGGCGACTTGACGCTACTTTTATGCAGCCATCTTGTCGCTGCTGCTTGACGCGGCGACTTGACACTGCTTTTATGCAGCCATCTTGTCGCTGCTGCTCGACGCGGCGACTTGACGCTACTTTTACTGACCATATTTATCGCTGCAAACATGCGACGAGCGACTGCATGTGGCCGCACCTTTACTGAAGTTTACTGAAGGTAATTGAGAAAGCAAGATAAAAACGAACTTATCCGACAAAATACGATGGAAAAACATTATTCAATAGATCTGTACTGATCATTTTCTCAAAATCACTTATGCATGGTCCATTTAGGGCCCTAGGCTAGCTGGCGCGGGTGCACGCCTGCGGGCGCGGGTGCAGGTACAGTCAAGTGTAAAAATATGAACTTATTCAAAGTTTAAAAAATAAATACCACTGACTCTTATTCCGACGCAAGAAGGCCACATAACACAACACACCATGTAACATATTTTTGAGTGGTTCGAATAGATACTTTTTTTTGCACCTGACTGTACAATCAATCACACGCGACCCACTGCTCATACTATTTGCCAACAGGCGTCCACCCGCTCCGTGCCAACCGCTTCAACTAGCGTAGGCCATTATGCATTCATTCCGGGTCGCCAATTACAGGTCATACTTTAATAGCACCCCCAAATTTACGTCATTTTCAAGTGATAATTGCGTAGAAAATGGCGCCCTCATTTGATTTATATTCTTTATTGTGGGTTTAAAAATCTGACGTGAATGTTTGTAATCTAGTCAAACTTTGTATATATAATATAATGTAATAAATGTGTTGATATATCGAACTAAACTTGCCTAAAGGCCCGAAAGCGTGTATGTAATCGTGGCAGAACCTTCAAAAATTAGTACAGCTAGCTGCAGAGAATAGGTATATCGTAGGTATCTGTGCAGCTGACTGTACAGGCGAGGGTATAAATATCTATGCAGCCATCGAGTCAAATATGTATAAACACCAACCTTATGTTTAGTGGCAAAAGGTGTAACTATAGATATTTCTGAAACCTTGGTAACGTACATATATTTATGACCTTGACTGTACCTTCAAACGCGGCATCTTTAGGTACTTCTTATATTCTCTTGTGATGAATTTTTTTTTTAATTAGCTGTGAAACCTGTTTTTTCAGGAGTTACTTTGATTAATTTAATAATAAATAACGTACTTTGCCACAAAAAAGTAGTAGTGCCTAAAGAATACAAAGTTGCCACGTTTGCCGGTACTTCATATTGAGCTTTATCTGTCACACAGAGAATACACATTACGGTACCAATTAACATGGATTTAGGCACTTCAATATGTCGACACAAATGCAGATGTAAATAAAATAGTTAAGTAAATGAAATAATATTTTATTTTTAACAAACTCAAAGTAACATTGTAACGATTTATAAAATTAAGTAGCAATAAAAAACATATAACAACTAGTTTTCTTAAAATATATGTTTAAAAATTAAAAAAGAACACTTTCGCAATATGATGCTACTTTGTTAAAAATAGTGTTGTATATAAAATAAAAACCATTCATGTAACATTCATGATTTAGTAATTCCATACGGGTAGACATAAGTAGCTGAGTCTCGCTTTGTTTCTCTTTTCGTTGCAAGCAGATCAGCACATCACTATTTGAACTATAAGCCACTACAGAACCTTTTCATAGTAAATATCAGCTTATGACTTATTCTGCCATCTTTCGAGTGCGACGTGCTACAAACGTATAGGTACTAAAACAAAACCGTCACGTAAATGCGAAACATGACGTTTCCATGACTACAATGGTCATGTACCGTAAAGATGGGTTACATTGCCCCCAGGGTATTGTGCCGTTTTGTCAAGCAATAGATTCAACGTTAAGGAAATTGGTTTTATGAAATTTATTTAAAACCTTTTTTGGAGGCTGATTGTTCAGGACAATGGTATGTAATAATGGAAGCGCGTTTGTTATTCAGTGGTATACCTAGTGCCATTCACGAAGACGCGTCATTTTGTCAAAATTAGACATTAATGGCATTGTAATAAGAACCACGGCACGCGTCATCGTGAATGACTCTACATATATATACATACAGAATTTAGTTCATGGCAACCATCATTCTACATATAATAGCGTAATAATAACTAGTGAAGTTACATCTAGACAAGGCGACAATGGTGTGCGGGTATGGGTACGCTAGCCATCAATATTTCTCAATATTTAGTGTGTGAAAATTATGATATATTTTTTTTTATTTCACGAATTGTAATCAAGATGTTTGTTAAAACAATAGGTACTAAGTTGATTTTATTTTTGTTGCATATTTTACTGATATGACAGGCAGTTTCTCTGTTAATTTCTTTCGTAATAGTACAAGTAGGTTCTTTTTTTCTAGTCCGTAGTAGTTCGGCTCAAGCTGCCGAAATTCGGTTAAGAATTTCGGCCCATCCCCAATTATAACGCTATGTGTGACTTTACGTGATGACTGTGGGCGCGTCGCGACCCGTGTACTTCTGGAGCTGTGATATTTGCAGCGCTACGTCGATGAGCGGCCACAACATTACTTGAGCGTCGCCGAACACGTCTGTCGCTTCGTACGAGTCGATGTACAATCTGAAGGAAATAAACGGGTTAGGTTTCATCATCATCTCAGCCTATATACGTCCCACTGCTGGGCACAGGCCTCCTCTCAGAACAAGAGGGCGTAGGCTATAGTTCTCACGCGGGCCCAGTGCGGATTGGGAACTTCACACGCACCATCGAATTGCTTCGCAGGTTTGTGCAGGTTTCCTCACGATGTTTTCCTTCACCGCAAAGCTCGTGGTTTGACCTATCGCCTCTCAAACAGAGGGTCGTGGGTTCAAACCCCGGCTCGCACCTCTGAGTTTTTCCAAATTCATATTACATTTGGGTTAGGTTTATAACAACAATGTTGCGTTATGTATCTAACCCAGTGATGGACCGGCTCCGGCCCGCGAAGGGATTTTTATTTCGTTTATTGCGACCATGTTTAATTTACATTTAAGTTTGTCAATTGTTTTTTTTTTCTCTTGTACAATAAAGAGTTTACATACATACATTACAGGTGTTATATTTAATTTAATCGGGCCCGTCGGCGTTCCTTCGAAATGAATAGTCCGCGATAATTATTATTTTGATTGTCTTGCAGAAAATAATAGAATAATCCATACTTAATAATATTATAAATGCGACAGTGTGTGTGTTTGTATGTTTGTCCGTCTTTCACGTCGAAATGGAGCGACGGATCGACGTGATTTTTGGGATAGATAGTTCATGGGCCCGAGAGTAACATAGGCCACTTTTATCCTGAAAAAATGCACAGTTCCTGAACAGCGCGCGATAACCGAATTCCACGAGGGCGAAGCCGCGGGCAAAAGCTAGTAGATCTATAAATAAAGGAGCAAGACGATACGTGTGATCAAATAAAAATCAAAACAAAATGCATTTTTAGTATTATGGCCCTCCCCTAAAATATCTGTAACTTTCTGGCCCTCATGAAGAAAGTACCTACCACTGGTGTAACTTATCTAAAAATAAATCACCATGTATTTCCATTTACCTGACAGTAGCCCCCGAGCTGCCCGTCCCACTCAGACGCAGCACAATGCGAGATCCATCCTCGAAGATGATTCTCAATCCCTGAAAACAAAACATAATAATACGGTATTTGACTATTTTGTACATGTTTTATAAATTAAAACTACACAATGCCTGTTATTGAATAGAGAAACAATTTTTAAGCTACCTTTACAAATAACAAAGTTATAAAGCTTTGAATTTCAAGATTAGACAGAGAAAGACATACTGGCATGTGACGTCATACGCCAGTACCGCCATACTTGCTGCATAGAGAAAAGCGTTTGAGAAAGAGACAGGTATATAGATTTTTCAAAAAATCACTATGAATCCAATTTTCAACCGATTTAAATTTTCTCTTCGCTAAACACTATCTGTATATCTATATTTTCATAATAATATCTGTGATAATATTAAGATATGGCAAAATCAGGAGTTGTCAAATACCGCTATAATTATGCTAATTAGTAGTGATAAGTTAGATTTTTTTTTATTCGACTGGATGGCAAACGAGCAAGTGGGTCTCCTGATGGTAAGAGATCACCAACGCCCATAAACATCTGCAACACCAGGGGTATTGAAGATGCGTTGCCAACCTAGAGGCCTAAGATGGTATACCTCAAGTGCCAGTTATTTCATCGGCTGTCTTACTCTCCACGCCGAAACACAACAGTGCAAGCTGCTTCACGGCAGAATTAGCGAGCAAGATGGTTGTAGCAATCCGGGCGGACCTTGCACAAGGTCCTACCACAATGCACCAGCAATTTTTTTTTAAATTAGTGTTCTTGTGAGAGGATAGATGGGACTAGCATCGTGTGGTCCGTTTGATATTTGTTTATAACTAAACGAGCCAATCGCAAGCAAGATTGTAAAGCAAGCTTGATTTATTATTTACTTGTGCTTTCTAAGGCAAGCATGCTCCATCTTAACCCATATCTTTGCTTACCATCAGACGTGATTGTGGTTAAACTTAATCTTATTTCTGTATAAAAAAACCGGCCAAGAGCGTGTCGTACACGCCCAGGATCGGGTTCCGTAGCCATTACGAAAAAAATCAAATAATATTTTTCCAAGGATTTCGTATTGTGTACTGAATCTTTCAAGTGTAGGTATATTTATACCTTACCTTATTTTATACCTTAGGCTGCTATTTACTCTTAAACTCATCACTGAATAGAAATTTTTTTTCGGTTTTAAAAGACCTATCCAACGATACCCCACAATATAGGGTTAGTCGAGAAAAAAAAATCACCCCCACTGCAAGTCTATAGGAGGTACACCATTTTTTTTTTTTACTTTTTTTATTGTACCACTTTGTCGGCGTGACTGATATGTATATTCATGTCAAATTACAGCTTTCTAGTACTAACGGTCTCTGATCTTACCCGCGGACAGACAGACGGACAGACATGATTCTAAATCTCATAGTTTTTGAGTGAGCTACGCGGGTTTATTTATAATTAGAATAATTTTGTGAATATTTTGCAATATCTGAAATTAATTGTGCAAATATGCGTTCCGGGGCAATGAATGTCTATGTTTTGAGACAGTTTTGTATTTCGAAAACCTTTGTCCTCCCTTTTTTCCGAACAAAACGGGGACTATGCAACACTGTGGCATGCTCGATATTTTTATGGTACGGTTTTAAGGTGTATTAAATATGATTTTAATCTAAACTTTGTTTTCACACCCGTAATAACAGACTTTGAAAGCCACACTTAAAAATCTCACGCAACAGTGCGCCATCTAGTGAGACAAAAAACGATAGCCCTCATTGTCCCGTTATATTTATTTATTTATATAGCCTCACCTGCTTCATAGCCACGCTGCGGTCTATGGGGTCCATATAGGAGAAGTTATCCGCCACCTTCACAGTGTATGTCTTGGAGCCAGCGGAGTGCTGCGAGCCCACGAAGCCGGGCTCCGTCATGCGCTGTTCGAGCGCCCGCATCATCTCGTTGCATGGGTCACTTGCGCACTCTTCGTAATCGTATCTAGAACAGAAGATAAAAATCACGAAATTATATATTATTCTCTTTTTTCTTTTATTTATATTTTGTGTAGTTAATGTATATTTTTATGTTGTAAATTACTAGTTTTGTGTATTGTAAAAAAATTGTTTTAGTTGTCGAGTTCACTGCTGTTGTGTTCTTTTAACGCTTAAATGGTTCCAACGGAAGACCAGCGTCGGCCGCAAGGTTGACATCATGCTGAGTTGGGACCATTTCGTGACAAAATTTATTTCCTTTTTTCTTTTTCTTTTATTTGTAAAAAATGTCACGAATAAATGTTTTTCTTTCTTTCTTTCTTTCTTCAAAATAGTTACGTGGGTGCACACTCACCGGGGTTCAGCTGAAAACCGGCGCTGCAGCTCTGGTTACAGGGCTACGGCACATGCTGAGCCGAGTCCTTTTGGCATCACAATACAGCACAATGTCTCTAATTTTTCTCTTTTCTCCTATTTATGTTTTTACTGTGTTTTTGTTGTGATGTAGTGTGTTTTTCTTGTCAATAAATGTTGTGAGTGAGTGAGTGAGTGAGTGAAAATCTTTTCTCTATTCCGTGGTGAAAAAAATAACTTAGGTATTTCTAAAGTTCCCTTAAGAACATTTTTAACTAAGCTTAGCTATTTTAGGGTTCCGTACCCAAAGGGTAAAGGCGGGAACCTATTACTAAAGACTTCGCTGTCCTTCCGTCCGTCTGTCACCAGGCTGTATCTCATGAACCGTGATAGCTAGACAGTTGAAATTTTCACAGATTATGTATTTCTGTTGCCATTATAACAACGAATAGCAAAAACAGAATAAAATAAATATTTAAGAAATTAAATAAATATCTAATAAATTTAATAAATTTTGCTCATCTCTGCCCAACAGTTTTACCCTTTTCAGTGTAATTATCAATTCGAAACCAATGCTCCGAAGTGTATCCAGTTAAAAAAAACTGCCAAGTGCGAGTCTGACTCGCGCACCGAGGGTTCCGTATAAATATTTTTATTATATGATGGAACTAAAAATTTACTGTTTTCGCAATTTTTCCTTTACCTGTGCTATAAGACGTTGCTTCGTACCAAATTTCAAGATTCTCAGTTCACGGGAAGTACCCTGTAGGTTTTGATTCCCTTGCGAGATTCGAAAATTTGCGGCATAAACGGCTGTATCTTTTGATTGCGTTGGCAGAAGTTTGATTTTTTTACAGCTACCTAACCGACAGTAGACCTGAGTATTTGATATAAATATCAGCTTGATACCTCCACGAGTTCCTGAGGAAAAAGGGCCTTGACAGATGGACGGACGGACGGACAACAAAGTGATCATATAAGGGGTCAGTCCTTTCGAGGTACGGAACCCTAAAAACCAGATAAGAGCCACTTCACGACGACGTTCTAAGCTTTAGCATTACTGAACTCTTAACCCGTGGCCGTATTGTCTAAAGCCCAGTTTACACTTGCAAGAAAAATCGTGCAAGTTGCATTACACTGCGGCGCTCTATTGGCCACTACAAACTCGTTGGCTTTACGGCCTCGCAATGTACCTAATGCAACTTGCACGATTTTTCTTGCAAGTCTAAACCGGGCTTTACGCCTGAGCGCTCACAATCGTTACCATCTCTTTCTACCTCGTGCTACACCATGAGGCAGAAAGAACTGGTGAAAGCTATTTGTGATTCCGAATGCGTTAGGCAATACGAGTAAGGCCTCAGGATTAACTTTAACACATGTCGTATATCGAAAATACAAACTGAAACATAGATGCACAGAAAAACCAGAAAAAAGAGACCAGCGCTAGGAATCGAACCCAGGTCGACAGCATTCCGTGCTGCGTGCTATAACGCTACACCACCACTGGACACAAATTTCTCCTATGCACTACATATCTTAGCTTGTTTGTTTCTTATTTAGTCACTTAAGCAGCGACACTAGCGACATCTATGCTTTAGCCCTCATCGAGAAACTTTCAGCACTCAATTTGAACTAACCGCTCACACGGACAAGAGATGTCGCTATTAAGCAATCAAATTAAGACTGGTTATTGGTGTATTTTTGTATTTTTTTATTTCAACTAAATTTTGTTACTTTTACGGTCATCCCGTAAAATCCATATCTAAAATACAAACTGAAACATAGATGCACAGAAAAACCAGAAAAAGAGACCAGCGCTGGGAATCGAACCCAGGTCCTCATCCTCATATAAACCCACCATGTCATGACGTATATAAACCCTCACCTAGTGAAATAGTTCCTTCCGTATTTGGCCCAGTGCTGTTTGAGTATGTCCTCGACAGACTTGCCGGTATTGGCCAAGACAGAGAGCCACGCGAGCGCGGCCCATAGTCCGTCCTTTTCGCGCACGTGGTCGGAGCCGGTGCCGAAGCTCTCCTCGCCGCAGAGGGAGAGGCGGCCGGCGTCCATTAGGTTGCCGAAGTACTTCCAACCTTTAGTACGGACAATCCAATTAGAATCAGAAACTATGTTCATGCATCTATGTATATCTTTATGGTATACTTTTATAAGAGTAACGTGATAGGCTTAAACATATTGTTACGGTTTGGTGTGATGAATTAATTACATACCAAGTAAACAACGCCCTTTATTTGATTTTGCAAATTATGACGTAGAAGGTCCAAATTGTACTTTACTCTGTGAAGATTAGAATTATTTATAATTTACGCGTGGATACAAGCTTTGCTTAGTCTGAGACTAGGTCAATTGGTGTCAAGTGTCCCATGATATTTATTTATTTATACTACGGAATTCGATTTGGACCCGCAATCTGACATAAGACGCTGACTGTGGCAGTGTCATTAAAAATAAAAAGCACTAGTATATTTTTAGACAATCCCAATTCTAATTTATGTGTTATGCCTACACTCTGTTACACAATATAAAATAAGCAAAAACAAAAATCTTTCAGACCATATAGGATCCTTATTGTCCATAGCATTGTATCCTGCTCTCATAAGGCAATTGGCAGATAGCGCTAAACATCCCTACTAAACCCCGTGGTAAGGGAAGACCGCCGTCTACATGGTGGACTAATGTTGAGAGGGACCTGAAAGCCTGAATATCTCACCACGACAACCCCAGGACAGAGCGTCCTGGCGCCGACGTACAAGGAGGCCCGACCCCAGTTGAAATGGGAGGGGGCAAGAAGAAGAAGAAGAAGAAGATAAGGCAATTGGCAGTATCTCATTTTAAGACGTTTCGAGTAAACAGAGAAAATGTGTAAATTGATTACGCGTAGTCGCCTTAAGGTTTTATTGTTCTTAGGGGGCGAATCATGTTGTACGAGTAGACAAGATACGGCCAATTTTCTTAGTTCATCTGATAGAGAATGTTTTAAGCTACGGTATCAATAGGTCAAAAGTGCTTTTTTTAAGAGCGTTTATTCCTGCTGAGCTGGTAATGTTGCATTTTTGTTAGTTCTTCTCGATTATTCCATAAAATTTGAATGAACATTAAAAATGTATTCTGATAGAACACTTCTTAATATATAAGTTAATGTGTCTACTCCAATAATTATTTGCGGTAGACTTTTATATTCGTTAAAAACGAATTAATGTTTATGATTCGTTTTTAAAGAAAATAAAAGCCTATATTGAATAATTATTGGAGTAGACACATTAACTTATATATAAGAAGTGTTCTATCAGAAAACATTATTAATTTTCATTCAATTTTAATGGAATAATAGAGAAAACCTAACAAAAATGCAACGTTGCCAGCTCAGCAGGAATAAACGCTCTTAAGATGCTGCTAATTGCCTTCGAGGGTAGTATCTAATATAGCTTCTGGTACCATGGATCGCTCACCAGTGGGCACTTCAAAGATCTCCTTCCCGAGATCCTTCGCCACGCGATCCACCGCAGCAGCGGTGGGCATACTCCGCGCGAACCCCTTGACCCCCGAGCGCTGGAAGTAGGGGATCACCGCCGCGTGCGCAGCCAGCACCGCCAGCGAGTCCGATGGTGTTACGAAGAGAGCGTCGCGCCCGATTATCATGTTGCGGTCGCCTGGGAAATGATAATGAAGTAGTGACTAACTGCTGCGCTTAGAAACGTCAGTTATTACTTAAATACGGCGCCGTAGCCAAAATGGACGGACGAAAGCTAGTTTTTGTCATAATCGAGCGTCCCCCCTCTACAAGCTGTTGCTTTGAATATTAAAAATAGCTCCGTAAAGATTTGCAATTTTGAACATGAACTACCGTGAGACTCACTCATATTAAATATAATGACCCGGATAACTCACGTCTTAAATCGAGTTTAGCTCGACATGTTTCGGATTAGCCCGAAACATGTCGAGCTAAACTCGATTTAAGACGTGAGTTATCCGGGTCATTATATTTAATATTAAAATAGCTATTTATGCAACTGTATCGTAATAGAGGTCCCTAAAACACGTGTGTGGTTTCATGAAACGAGGCGTAGCCGAGTTTCATAAAAGGGTCACATGAGTGTTTTAAGGCCTAATTACGAATCAAAACTTGGTGATATAAACTTTTTGGATTTGCCCTGTATCGTAATGGTGAAAAAAATTGTATTATAACATTATTTTGTTAGAAGAAAAGTGTTATAATGTGTTTTTTATTATATTTTGGTATTATGTTTAAAAAGTATGTAAATATAAACTCGTTTTAAATCTTTATATTTTTTTTTAAACTTATTCCTCACCATCGCCATCGAAAGCAGCGCCGAGGTCGTAGTCCCCCCCCTTGACGGCAGCCACGAGGTCGGCCGCATACGTCAGGTTGGGGTCGGGATGCGCGCCGCCGAAGTCTTCGAGGGGCGTCACTCGACGCACGTTGGCGGAAGACGCGCCGAGCTCGCTGACGAAGATCGCTTGCACGTACGGACCGGTTACTAGGGTAAAAAGGGATAACAATTAGCAACAACAACACAACACAATTATTAGGTTAGCTGGAAGAGATGCTGGTGTGTGTTCTTTCGGCGTGGATAGTAAGCCGGTGAAATTACTGGCACTGGAGGTATCCCATCTTAGGCCTCTAGGTTGGCAACGCATCTGCTATCCCCCTGGTGTTGCAGGTGTCTATGGGCGGTGGTTAATTATTACCATCTGGACACCCACTTGCTCGTTTGCTTCCAGTCGAATAACAAAAAAAGATCCCTTTTTAGGGATAAGCTCGCCTTTGCTCTCCTTTCTGTGTGTTTGTATTTCTTTGTACTTTAAGTGAAATAAAGAGTTTACATACATACATACAATTATATGAAATGAAATTCTTTATTTGCATTGAACTGGTTACATCATGTCAAGATCTTATTATTTATGTCACAGTACAGCCGCTCAGCCCTTAGGGGCATACAAATATTAAATAAATATTTAATTAAATAATAAAATATAATAATCTGTCATCTAGTAATTAGCTTTATCATAGTTTATTTATATGTTGCTGTTTATCCCTCTGCTTATATTTGTTAGACGTGCATTGTATGTGTAGCTGCTTGTATTTTACTTTGTGTAAATATATTTATTTGTGTAAATGTATTTTTATTGCTTTTGTTCATTTGATACATTTTCTCAAAGTAATATTATATATAACTGCAAAAGTAACTCAATCTGTCTGTCTGTTACACCACGACACTTAAACCGCTGGACCGATTTTAGCGAGGTATGGGGGTAGTTTTCAAGGTCTTATATTTCGTTTTTTAGCATTAGATCAGAAAAAGGGTAAACCATCTTGACGAGTATTTTTATTGAAAAACGTTTTCAAAAAAACAATAACTATTACTTATGATACCAAAAGAATGCAATGATCATAATGTCCTTGCTATTTGTTACATATTTGCTGTGGCTTATTTTTCAATAAAAAGACGTCAAAATCGCTTACCTTCTTTCTAAAAAAATGAAGTATAGGAAAGGACATGTAGGATAGTTTTATCCCGGAAAAGTTTCCGTTCCCGCGGGAAAGCGATAAATGAATTGTTGGCAGACAAAGTCGTGAGCAAAAGCTCGTCCTATTAATATTATAAATGCAGAAGTTTTTGAGCCAGTTTACGTGTGCGTGCGTGCGTGTGTGTGTGTATTTGGAATAACAAAGGCTACTTTTTGTCCCAATATTTCCATGGCATGAATGTGAATGAAAGTTACACGTCCAAAATTCTAAAACTTTTACTATGTTATGAGTAGAAACATGAAATTTTATCTATATTATTATTTAAGTTATCAGGCAGGCAGTTGCAAGCAACTGGTAGGTGCTTGTATCTAGCTGTTCCTTGGTCAAGTATTCTTTGTACTGTTAATATGTTGGTTAGGGATGGGCAGAAATTCGTTTTACATTCGGTTTAACCGAATTTCGGCAGCTTCAGCCGAACTGCGGCATTCGGCCGAAATTCGGTTTAAATGCCGAACATTCGGCACTAGAAAAAAAGAACCTACTTGTACTATTTCGACTGAAATTAATAGAAAGCATGTCTGTCATACATAACAATAGAATATGCAACAAAAATGAAATAAACATAGTACCTATTCTTTTAATAAACATCTTGATTACAATTCGTAAATTTTTTTTTGGGTACAATTTCCATTTCAGAAACTAACATTGAGAAACATATTGTATTTTTAATTACTAAAGGGTGTTTTCAACAATGAAATTTATCTTGCTCCTCTATCTATCAACTCGTATATAAAATTCACTAGAGGCAGGTCATTAAACCGAAGTTCGGCCGAAATTCGCCCGAATATTTTATTTTTACCGAATGTTTGGCCGAAGTTCGTATTCGTTTCAAACCACATTCGGCCCTCTCTAATGTCGGTCTAGCCGGTTCTTAAATTGATTCACATTCAGTGCTGATACTACCATGTTCTGGTAGTTTGTTCCATGTCTTGACCACTCTGTTATTTACATAAGAAATGTCTGCAAGGATTGTACGATTGTGGATTTCGTATACAATTTTTTCATACAACGTAAATGAAAACCGTGATGAAATTAGTATTAGATATAACTGGGTACAGTCGGGAAACTGAAAGAAGTACCAGGAACCTTAGTGCTGCTGATGTCATGTTGACATCCCACACATTTGCCAAAGAAGTCATAGCGAAATTGATTATGAAAAGGTTCCACCCTGGTACGTGAATCAGTTTCCGAAGATTTAAATACATGCTAATATGGCGTTGCCGTGGTGGCCTAGTGGTTTGACCTATCGCCTCTCAAGCAGAGCGTCATGGGTTCGAACCTCGGCTCGCACCTCTGAGTTTTTCGAAATTCATGTGCGGAATTACATTTGAAATTTACCTCGAGCTTTGCGGTGAAGGAAAACATCGTGAGGAAACCTGCACAAACCTGCGAAGCGATTCAATGGTGCGTGCGAAGTTCCCAATCCGCACTGGGCCCGCGTGGGAACTATGGCCCAAGCCCTCTTGATCTGAGAGGAGGCCTGTGCCCAGCAGTGCGACGTATATAGGCTGGGATGATGATGGCGTTGCCTACCTCCGCTCATGGAGTCAATGAGCACATTGAATGGTTTCCTTTCCGGCGTGCCCTGGATGAGTGCCTTGATCTTAGGGAAGTCGAATATCTCCTTCATATAGCTCACGTAGTCTCGCACGGGGTCGATGACCTCGACGGTAAACGGTCGGTCGTCCACCTATATAATACAAAAAACCGATATAAAGTACAGAAAACCAAGGTGCAGTCGAGGAGTCACATACCATAGTGAAACCTTTGCATAATCAATTTCGCTAGGATTTTCTTTGGCAGATGTATGGAAGGTCAATATGACATGAGTCGCACAAAGGTTCCACTGTCGTGCGTGATTCTGTTTTTTGACTAGGTACGAGAACTGCCGAACTATTTGACCATTTTGGCCGCTACGATATATTTGATGTTGACTGTACATAGAGAAAACTTTCCAAGATAAGCCAGATCAGATCTCATCATCAATCTCTTCTAGCCAGCCTATACAATAGAAAAAAGTAGACAGACAGAAATTATATAATACATTTTGACATCGACTCACGTTAAAGTTGAACACGCCGATTTTATCAACCGGACAGCTCAAGTCCGGCACGGTCCGGTACTCCTTGATGGTGGTGGTGAGCGCATGGATCTCGTTAGTGGTGTTGTCCGGCGCCGGGCCGCCGTTGCTGCAGTTGAACTTGATACCAAAGTCATTGTTGATGCCCCCGGGGTTGTGGGACGCCGTTAGGACTATACCTCCTGTAAAAAAAATACCAATTCTTCAAGCTGTCGTGTTTCAGATTCCAGCGTGAAGAGTGAATCAGCCAGTTTTTTTTTTTCTATATTGTAGGATTGTATCTTTTTTTTTCTATTTTCGCTTTCCGTGAAGCCAAGCGGTCAAAGCGGAAGATAAGCGTTGGCCTACACAGCCAACACTATGCTGAGCTGGGACCGCTTCGCGATTTCGGAAAACCTTGCTTTAATTTTTATTTTTTCTTAAATTGTCTGTGTAATGTGTTTGTATTGCGAATAGCACAATCAATGAATATATTTTATTCTACTAAATTAGAGCGTTTTCTGATTATCCGATCCGATATCGGTATCGGACGACGATGATCGACACCCGATAGCCGATACCCTTTGCTGTTTTCACATATTTCCGACAAAATCGTTTCGATACGCATGACCGCCACGCATCGGGCTCTGCGCACACAGAGACAATTTAGATACACGTATAGCACACATACAAACATTATCGTCCGATCGTCCGACAGCCCACGGGCGTCTAATGGTGCCGCGCCAACAAATCGGTGTCGGCTCAGATATCCGATATCGGGTCGGACAATATGAAAGACAGGTACATAAATATTTCATACAGTGATTGTTATAGAATAAATTGAATAAAGATATTTTGACTTTGACTTTGACTTTGATTTTCGACTTTCCGATATCGGATCGGACAATCTAAAAATGCTCTTACTGGCAAAGAGATTATTCTATTCAGCCACCTCTGGTGTTGCAGATGTCTGTCTATGGATGGCGATGCTTGCCTACCCTTTATACTTTACACCCTCATACTTTACTTAGAGAAGTCATGATTAATCGCTGACGGACAATGGCTTCCCCTAGAGCCCTAGAGTTTCACAACGACGAGAGGGAGAAGAATCTAAAAATCATAAAAATTGGTGTTTTTTTTTTATTCGACTGGATGGCAAACGAGCAAGTGGGTCTCTTGATGGATGATTTGTGGAAGGTCGCTTGCATTGCAGGCATAAGTACCCATCTAGTCATATTTTATCGTCAAAGTTTCTCTATTTGCAATATTGCAACAATGTTACGACATCTATATATTTATGATGTAAACAGATTGTAAATCGTTGAAGCTGATTCATCAAAGTTGGGACGACATTTTGCGCTGTCATGGTAATTACCATTGGTGATAACACGTTTGATAAGTTATTATTCGCGCCACGCCTCCATACTGATATTGTCAAGGACATTAAGGGCTGTTAATGCAAGAGTCTTGCAGCAAGACTAGCTTTAAAAAGAAGAATTTCCCGCGACAGCGAGCAGCAGCAACAAGATGGCTGCTTGCTGGAATGATCTTGGTCTTGGAAGCTGATTTCTTAATCTTATTTAGTAGCAGTCGTGGCAGTGGTACAAATAAAAGAAATTGGACTGAATGAAAAAAAATAACAGTGTTTTTTCTCTTCCTGTGTTTGTCGTAAAAGCAGACTAAGGGATCTCATGTTGGCAGCACTCTATTTTTTTTTTATTATTATATGGTGCTGGGTTTCCCTGGCTATTCAAGGAGACAAAAAAAAAGAATATACTTATAACGAATCCCGCTAATACCTATTCGGTACAAGTGAGAAAGTTTGTAAGTCTGTTTGTTTGTTACCTCATCACATCTAAACCACTGAACCGATTTTGATGAAATTCGGTACCTATATTGATAGTTTGAGTCCCGGGAAAGATATAGGATAGTTTTTATCCCGGGAAATGGCATAGTTCCCGCGGGATAGCGATAAACGAACTCTATGCGGACGGAGTCACGGGTAACAGATAGTAAAATGTATACTGAGCGGCAAAAAATCTGCCGTCAAATGTATTCAGAAATATAGTATTTTGTATGAGAGTGGGCCAAATGTTTTGCCGGCTGAATATATAAACGCTGCGGTCGTTAATGAAATCAGTACATCAGTTTTCTTCGTTTTCCTAAAGACTCATAAGGGCGCCGGCCACATGCAAATCGCTCGACGCTCGTTCGAGCAATAAATCCGGTCACGAAAATGTTGAGCTTTATCGCTGGAAAAAAAACCTCTTCAATTTCGGAAAAAAACACTGTTCTTTTTTTTTGATTTTGCTCTGGGTACAACCCGGAGAGGTAATTTGGATAATATTTTAGTATTTATTAAGTTTGTGTGCATTTGAGTAACGTAATAGTAAATATTTTAGGAATCATTTTTTTATTTTTTCATTCCATTAATTGTTTGATTACTGTTTACATCTTAATAGATAGAATAGAATAGATGATTTAGTATTGTTAATAAACATTAAACATAACATACATTACATTCATAAACTAAAATAAAATAAATATTTATAAAAATCATTTATTCAATTTCTTGAGGGTACATATTACATTACCGCTGGTGCCTCTTTTTTAAGTAAAAAAATACCTGTGCTAAGAGACACTGTTCCTCTGTAAGCAAGCATCTACTTTCATGCAAAATAGTAAACTTATCACCTATTGTTAGTAAAATTACAATTGATATCACAATTTTAAATGTAAATTATTATTTGTTGTTGTAGTGTCATGTTATTAACTCATTTCAGCTATTACCCCTCAAAGAGGACTTCATAACAACATTAATATGATTCCTTTTGTCACCTTTCTAGCACGGAACTCTAAATAATTGGCTCAAAGATAAAAGGCAACAAAGTTTACCTCTCTATCACCTCTCTATACTTATTTTAATTATAGATATTGCAATAACATGTATAATCAGGACTAACATGTATAATAACATAGTTAAGTAGTTAAATTTAAGTATCAAATGCTAATTATTTGTAAATACTGGTAAGGTAAGGGTATTCGACCCAATAGAGGAGTTACTTTTGCCCATATTATGAAACTACATATACAAAGAGGCTAATAAAAATATAAAAATGTGGGTGGTAAGCTAAAACCACCCATACAATGAGCCATAATTTCAATGCATTAATAAAACATGAACTAAGTAATCCATTGCCAAACAAAACCCTTCCAAGTTGCCAAGCCTTGTTAATAAAACTATAAACAAAAGATCAGTTTTCTATTTATTTTTCATATGAATCTTCAGGGAAATGAAGAAAACTTATGAATCCCAAGCAATTTCACAATCTGGTTGTACTTGTACCATGTTTTATTATTT